>NC_137208.1:6838607-6888607 GCF_960531495.2 Zeus faber
AAGAAGATGCGGTAGATAAACTGAAGGCCGCCGCGTTTCTCCAAACAAAACCCATTAAAAAAGTGTGTATTTATTGTAGATGTATTTATTTAATTGTATTTTCTGACGTTTACGTGACACAAAAAATCCCCGGCGTGGTGTCCCGCATGCGGTGTCAGCAAAGAAAATCGTGACAACCCTTTCAACGAGGCCTTGTCGATCCAATATGAGCGAAGATTCAGGGACTGGATCGCTTGTTTCTCGCCTGAAATTTGTCCGGAAACAGATTTCTGTGGACCGATGAGGTGACATCAGTGAGAATTCACGGACTGAATACAACGGAAACCGAAGTCAAACTCAAACGCCACTGGCTCACCGAACCTGGAGCTCGTGCTCAAACCCCATCGGCTCACGGATCTGGGGGCCTCAGGCTGGAGGCGACACCCACAGAAACAGAGCGCCCTGGAGCAGGATGGTTTAGAGGCATGTTAGAATGGCTAGAATGCATAATATGAGTGGTATTTTCATAAAAAAAAACAACAACCTTAAAAAACATGTTTTTTGAGGTCCTCAGAGACCTATAGGAACTTGTCGAAAAGGAATCACTAAGTTCCCTTTAACAACATTAGATGCTTCGGATGCAAAATAATTTGTCGCTCTGGGGGCTCTGTACCGCTGTCCATAGAGTTCCAGCTTGTACATCACTCCATATCTTATCTACCTTGTTCATTAAGTCATTGTAAATCAACCTCATCCCGGCTGAGTGTGTGTGCGTGTGCGCAGACTTGTCGGAGCCTGTTGTGTGGAGTGACACAGTGAATGGCTGCCTTCCTCCGGGTCCGGCAGCCAGACAATGAGCAGACTGTTGCTTGAAACGGAGCCTGACTCCACCGAGCGCCGGGCGGCATCTGCAGCCAGCTGGAAAAACGTCGGCACGCGGAGACTCATCTCAGGCACTTCAGACGCTCTTCACTTTGTTTTGTTTTGCACCAGCGTCAACCTTACACATGTAGTAAACTATTTAATAATAAGCTAGTTCAAGTTCTTCTAGTGGCTTTGCATGGCAGGGTCCGGTTTTGCTTTTCACTTTTAACTTTGTCATATATAATTGTTTTTGCTATTACAACATTATAAGATACATAGATGAATAGACATACACAAAGATAAATACTATATATACTGCATATTCAGATTGATTGATAGATAGATGGATAGGTACATATTTATACTGTATATACATAGGTAGATGGATACAAACATAGATAGATAAATATAAACATACGTACATATATATATACATACATACATACATACATACATACATACAGTTCATACGTACACATGATACAATACATACATACAGTTCAAACGTACATTAATACATGCAGTACATTACATACATACATGCAGTATATATACAGTATATACATACAGTACATACACACATACATAACAGTTCATACGTACATATGATACGATACATACATACAGTTCATGCATACATTAATACATGCAGTACATTATATACATACATACAGTATATACATACAGTACATACACACATGCACGTACATACCATACATACATACACACATATGTGTGTGTATGTGTATGTATGTATGGTATGTACGTACATGTGTGTATGTACTGTATGTATATACTGTATATATATGAACATACTTACAGGTCATGCATACATACATATTTACATACAGTATATAAATACATACATACATACAGTATATAAATACAAAAATAAAATAATACGTGGATAAATACTCAAACACAGTACATAGATAGATGTGTGCTGAGAATGAAAGTGGCCTAGCCCAACATGCATTCATAGACGCTTGACAGCGTGACGTCAGCGGGAGGATCCACTGATTCTATTTCTTGTCCTTTTTTTCCATCCTTCTGTCCATTGTCAGTCTCCCTGTCTTTCAGCTTCCAGTGTCGTTCTCTCTTGTCAACGCCTTGCTCAGGGCGACCGTTAAGCCATGAGAAACAGGAGCACTTTGTAGATGCAATTATGTAACGACTCAAGCGCGCGCACACACACACACACACACACACATAAACCACCGTGTGTGTGTGTGTGTGTGTGTGTGTGTGTGTGTGTGTGTGTGTGTGTGTGTGTGTCTGTCTGTCTGTCTGTCTGTCTGTCTGTGCGCGTGAATTGTTACATAATTGCATTATAGTGCACCTGTATGCCTTCTTTGAACACACACACACACACACACACACACACACACACACACACACACACACACAATTGTCAATGAAGGCAGAACGGATTTGGTTTCGTAAAATTACTCTTGAAGTCCTGAAGAACAGAGAGGAGCATTTACTTGTAGAGCTAGCCGTGTGTGTGTGTGTGTGTGTGTGCGTGCGTGCGTGCGTGCGCGTCAGTCGCGCCAGTCATTAACCGACCAACATCACTGGTTTTAAGGCGAGGCAGCTCAGATTACTCCTACTCCAGCTCCACAACACTGATGGAAACTCGTTGGCCTCCTTCTGCTTCGTTACTGTTATTCTCGTCGTCACGTTCGGTCCGGACACCAACCACATGCAACATGCTGCTTCAAACATTGTTGATTTAGGAGCCCTGGCCTGCTGCCGGGCGCACTATGGGATGGGCCCCCGGTAGTCTTACAGAGTAATCCCGGCGTCATTTGCTCTGTGTTCGAAAGGTTGAGGTTTTTGAGGTGATTGAGCAACTTGTGGTTTGTTGACTTGGTTCAGGAACATTGGAGGCAGAAGGGACTGGGGAATTGGTTGGACGTGCCAGAATCGCGATACATTTCCCGCGATACGATGCAATCATGGTGCATTTCCCACGATAGTTCAGTTTAGATTCAACTAATTGTCATTGCACAGAGAACAAGTACTGAGGCAACAAAATGCATTTCTCTGCATTTTTCCATCCTATTAGCTGACGTATCGAGGAGCAGTGGGCTGCCATGCAGCGACGCCCCGGGGAGCAGTACGATACAATCATGATACATTTCCCGCGATGCGATACAATCACAGTGCTACCACTGTGTCACACAGCGAGAACAGTGACGGAGTTTTTTCCCGCAAGCCATAAGAACTGTCAATGCTGACCTCACCAGGGGTCCTCACTGAGCCACACACATAGGCTCCACTACCTTCTGTACTGTATGTAGTATACTGCACCGCATACTGTGTCACTGTTCTGGGTTGTTCGGTGTTACCAGATTGCTGCACCGTGCTGTTGTATACTGTGCTGTATATCTCACAAACACTACCTCACTTTATTCACATGCCACTTTAATGCACATATCTGTGTATACATTATTCGTCTATCCCATATACATAAGTCTCTCCCATATACGTAAGCCTATTCCCTTTATCTATTCCATTTTATTTTATTTTATTTTAATTTATCCTATAGGTATTCAACTTACTGTATTACATTTTAGGAATCAGTTAGTTGGTCTAGTAGAAAGAAATTTTCTTAGGTAGCTACTGTGTTCAGTCTAGAACATATTGTGTGTAATCACCGGGTGCGTTGCGTTTACATTTCACTGCATATATGTATGAAAGTATGTATATGTATGTGACGAATAAACCTCTTGAATCTGGAATCACGATACATTTCCCGCGCTACGATACAATCGCAATGTCGCCACGCTGCATTTCCTGTGATACGATATGGTCACGATACATTTCCCACGGTGAAATACTATCACCACATTTCCCACGATATATTGCCCACAATGCGATACCATGGCAATACATTTCCCACAATACAATACTATTACAATACCTTTTTCCCAGGGTACGATACTCTTGCAATGCATTTCCAACAATGAGATACTGTCATAATGCTATCACAATGCATTTCCCATGATACGATACTACCCCATATAATTTCAGACGATCACGATACTACCACGATACATTTCCCATGATACAATACTAAGGGGAAGTATTGTGATATAGTGCAGTGCACAATTTTATTTGTCCCATCCCTACAACATAGTAAAGGTTAGATGCTGTATTCCATCATTTTTCTTCCTCTGGATTTGAGACTCTCCGCTCAGAGTTGCAGCAGCATATTATGGGATGTTTTACTGAAGCCTTTCAATGTGGAGTCTCTTGTGTTCATGTGGGTTTGCTCTGGGTTCTCTGGTTTCCCCCCCACATCAAAAGACGTGCACGCGGGCGCCCCGGCGGCTCCCCGGGTAGAGCGCACCATATACAAGTCCTTACCGCAGCCGCCCGGGTTCGATTCCGGCACGTGGCCATTTGCAGCGTGTCATCCTCTCTCTCTGTCCCCTGCCTTCCCTTTCTCCACGCACTGTCACAATCAGATAAAGCACGAAAATGCCAAAAATATATCTGAACGTTCCTACCACACAACTACAGTACACACCGATCAGCCACAACCTTAAAACCACTGAGAGGTGAAGTGAATAACATTGATCTTCTCATTCCAATGACACCTGTCAAGGGGTGGGATGTATGAGGCAGCAAGTGAACAGTCGGTCCTTGAAGTTGATGTGTTGGAAGCAGGAAAGATGGTCAAGCGTAAGGATCTGAGCCACTTTGACGAGGACCAAACTGTGATGCCAGACGACTGGGTCAGAGCATCTCCAAAACCACAGGTCCTGTGGGGTGTTCCCGGTGTGCAGTGGTTACTACCTACCAAAAGTGTTCCAAGGAAGGACAACCGGTGACAGGCTCATGAGCGCACGGCCCCCGGGGCTCATTGATGCGCATGGGGAGTGAAGTTCAGCCCGTCTGGTCTGATCCCACAGAGGAGCTACTGTAGCACAAACTGGTGAAAAAGTTCATGCTGCTGTGATAGAAAGGTGTCAGAACACACAGTGCATCACAGCTTGATGTGTATGGGGCTGTGTAGCCACAGACCGGTCAGAGTGTCCATGTTGACCCCTGTCCACCTCTGAAAGCACCTACAATGAGCAGGTGAGTGTGGAGTCCACGCCTCGACGGGTCAGAGCTGTTTTGGAGGCACAAGGTGGAGCCTCACAATATTAGTGCTTATTCGTGGTGGTTTTAATGTCGTGGCTGATGGGTGTACCCGCTCATTGCCACGAGGCTGGATGGTATCGCCATCTAGCTAAATGCAAAGGACATATTTCATTCCATGTGACGGCAGTGAAAGTAGATTTTTTAACGACTTTATTCCCGCTCCGTTTCGACAAGTGGGTTGTTGTGAATCCTCGTGTGTATTTTTTCCGACAGCCTGCAGAGTACTGCCTCAAAAGACTCTTTTCTTTCTTTGCGCTGCCTCGTGGGCTAAGATGTTCTCCCGTGTTCCGGCTGAGTCACGACAGCGCCACTGGCTCCGGAGTCCTGTTAGAGGTGAGAGGAGATCATCAGCAAACGCTGATAGTTAGGGCGGTCTGGACGTCGTGGTCGTTTAGGTAGATGGACGGATGGAGGGACGGACGGGCGGATGGATACTTTATTTATCACCGGAGGGCGGAAGGAAGGAAAGAAGGAAGTCGGCGTCCCTGGGGAGCCGCCCGATTGGCTGATTGGCCTGCGTTCCGGGAAGTGTGAGGTCAGCATGGCGGTCGTCATGGCGACGGCGATGCTGATTCACCTCACTTGACTCATCGCCGCGTTCCTCTCCTCTCCATCCTCTCCCCTTCTTTCCTTCCCTCTCCTCCCCGTCACCTCCCATCACCCTCTACTTTCGTCTCCTCTTTCTTTCTCGTCCCCTCTTTCCCTCCGCCCCCGGTCCTCTCCTCTCCTCAGGCGCCTCCCCTCCTCTCTCCATCCTCCCCTCTTCCCTACACCCTCTCCTCTCCTCTCCCCTTTACGTTCCCTCTCTCTCTCTCTCTCTCTCTCTCTCTCTCTCTCTCTCTCTCTCTCTCTCTCCCTCTCTTCTCTCGATTCCACTCCTCATCCCTCTTTACCAGAAGCATCTGATGTCCCTTGTTCGAATGCCAACCTGAAATCATTTGATTCGAGGTCAATTTACTTTTTTTATATGGTTATTTATTTTTTTGATAGTAGTTTTAAATTGCACTCTAACCCGTTCTGTGTGATTTTATTATTTGTTATCCGTTTTTTACCTTTTTATACCCCAATTTTTGGTTCTTGTCCTTCTTTTTATAAAATGCATTTGATGTCTTTTGCAAAGCACTTTGAAATGCCCTTGCGTAGGAAATGTGCAGTAGAGCAGTGAAAGCAGCCGCTTATATGTCAGAATATAAACTGTATTTTTAAATTCAGCCAAACATGAAACACATTCTTTTTAGGGGGGATTTTCAGCTGAACCTTTGGCGCCTCAAAAGCAGAAAAATGTTATTTAGGTTTCTGTTTTTGTTCCATGGACTCTCTCAATCGCATCACATTTTATGCGTTCTCTGGCCTCCTGCTAAACAGTATCAAGGGGGCTGTTTTGCAGACGGGGATTCATCGAACGGCCTTTCTTCAGGACTCAACTAATCCTCCTTGAATGAATCCAGGATTTAAAAACGCCCCTTCTGAGACGTTGCTTGATTTAAGATGAACGAGTTGTGGACTAGGGAGTCCTGGACTGAGGTGATGAAGGACTAGTCGGATCCCTCTGTCTGGTCTCGGTGCTGGTCGACCCGGAGGCCACGCCCATTAATCCAGAGGTTCAATTTAAACCTTCACTTGGACCTGGATCAGCTCTCCTCTTCCTTCTGGAGATAACATTTTTCAAACCAAGTCTGAGACTATTTTGAACCATGAACGAGGAAGGCCCTTTCCCGTCCCCTTTGCCCTTACCAGATTAAAGGCGTCATTTAGTCTCAGGTTAGGCCTGATCTGTGTCGGCCCAATATCTTTTTTGGGATGTTTGTATTGATAGCATACCTTTGGGGGCTCGCTCCTCACAATATCTACCGCCGTTAGTCTGACCTCTACAAACTCTGTTTCATAAATCATTGCTTTGACTCTCACCTCAAGCCTGTTAGTCTCGCTGATTAGGCCAGACGTGTGTGTGTGTGTGTGTGTGTGTGTGTGTGTGTGTGTGTGTGTGTGTGTGTGTGTGTGTGTGTGTGTGTGTGTGTGTGTGTGTGCCTGCCTGCCTGCCTGCCTGCCTGCCTGCCTGCCTGCCTGCCTGCCTGCCTGCCTGCCTGCCTGCCTGCCTGCCTGCCTGCCTGCCTGCCTGCCTGCGTGCGTGCGTGCGTGCGTCTGCCAGACAAGAACCCGCTCTCTGGCCGAGTCTGATTTAAGGACCCAAATCCAGGCTCATTTGGAAAAATTATCTCATTCAATAACACGGCATTCCAGTGGTTCGGAGCTGGACGCACAAAGTGTCCCGTTAATGTGAGTTCAACTTATGGCTTTTCAAAGCGAATTTTAATCTAGCGGTCACACACACACACACACACACACGCTCAAGAGTATAAGTGTGTGTGTGTGTGTGTGTGTGTGTGTGTGTGTGTGTGTGTGTGTGTCTCTCCAGGTTGTCACTGTAATCGCTATAATGAGACCAAACATGGTGAGCCTTACAAGACTTGTCATTGTGTGTGTGTGTGTGTGTGTGTGTGTGTGTGCGTGTGTGTGTGTGCGCGTGCGCATACACATATTGACCTTTGACCTCCGAGTAGTTGAAAATTCATTGAACCGGGCATCACCCAGGTGAACTGAATGCCCTGCCTCAGTTGAGGATCCGGATCGGGCTTTTAAAGGAAGCTGTCGGATCCAATTAAAAGGTTTGTCTCTGGGAGTTTAACAGAAAAGCAAAGAAATTGGACACAGTACGTACGTCACGCACCCTGAAGAACGTGTGTGTGTGTGTGTGTGTGTGTGTGTGTGTGTGTGTGTGTGTGTGTGTGTGTGTGTGTGTGTGTGTGTGTGTGTGTGTGTGTGTGTGTGTGTGTGTGTGTGTGTGTGTGTGACATAGATAAGTGTGTGTTATTACCAGGCCCGTTTGTGCTGAAGTGCTTGAAAAGTCCTTGAGAACAACGTGGTCATTGAAAACCTGCAGTATTCCCCTTGCTTTTGTAACTAATATACAAATATATTAATATAAATAATAGACAACGCCATTAAGATTATATTATTTTTTATTTAATAAAGATCACATTGAAAAATGTATGATTTTTGTCTTGCGGGAAGTCCTTGAAAATAAAAAGGTAGTTTTTAAGAAAGTACTTGAAAGTCCTTGAATTTCATTTGCTAATAATGCCAGAATGAACCCCTGAGTTGGAAAGTAAAAAGTTTGGAGAAAATAATTTGACCGCATACAATAATAATAATAATAATAATAAAAATAATAATAGTAATAATAATAATAATTATTATTATTATTATTATTATTATTATTATTATTATAAATGCATACATTTAATAAATACCAAATATGTTTGAATACACATTTAAACTTGAAATTATTTATTAAAATAGTTTTAAACCTTTATTTAAGTTGACGTCAGAGGGAGGTCCAGGAAGGTGGTGGTCCGTTTGTGTTTCAGGTAGTTCCTTCCTCCTCTTATCCTGTCTTCTGCCCCCTACCTCTCTCTCTCTCTCTCTCTCTCCCTCCCTCCCTCCCTCTCTCTCTCTCCCTCTCCCTCTCTCTCTCCCTCTCTCTCTCTCTCTCCCTCTCTCTCTCTTCTCATCAGGCTGTAATCCCTTCCGAGCGCTCGCTAAATAGCAGGAGTCTGATGTCAGGATGGCACAATGATGCTACTGTAGCTTCTCTATCTGCTCTTTCTTTCCTTCTTTCTTTATTTCTTTCCTTATTTCCTTCTTTCTTTCTTTCTTTCTTTCTTCGAAACAACCATGAAAGGCTCTTGTGTACCTTTAATTTCCCTTTCATTGCTGTTTACAGTCGTGCTGAGTTTTGAAACCTTTTGCTTTCAGTAAATATCCACAAACCCCGACAGAGAATGACTCTGGTAAAAAGTGAAAGTTTGACATTTTTACTTAAGTAAAAGTATGTCAGTATTTTCTCTTAAAGTACTTAAATGTGAAAGTACTTGTGACATGAGTCATATAACATGTACATGTCGGATAGTTCATAAAGCTGCAGCATCTTTTCTGCAGATGATGCTCATGCATGATTATAATTTCCATAGGTGGTGTGATAATAATGTCAAAACCAGTGGATTTCTCTAAGATATCAACATATTTTATAAAATGATATGAATATGTTTAATACTTACGGACAGTGTCTTTGAATTACAATCTGCAAAACACTATAAGTGGAAGATGATAATGACCCATTAGTCAAAATGACCCACCTCCGTGTTATGACCTTCTCTCTCCTCTGGGACGGACGGAGGCTTCGGGGATGAGCCTCGTGCTGTACCTGGGGAAGAGGTGCATCGTGGGAGGAAATGATGTCGCCATCAGCCTGTTTATTTGAAAAGCAAACAGAGTGATTCCTTATTCCGTAATGAAAACCCGGGGCTGGGGACCTGTTTACCTTCTCTCCCTCTCCCTCCCTCTGCCCCTCTCTCCCTTTCCTCTTTCTCTACGCTCCCTCTCTCTCGCTCTCCCCCTCCCTCTCTCTCTCTCTCTCTCTCTCTCTGTACTGAACAGTAAGGTTACTGTACATGGGTCTGCTAACACTGTGCACCCATTCTTTCACACACACACACACACACACATTTTGAAACATACTGCCACACACACTGTCAAAGACTGTCATGTGTTGCCATAACAACACGTAATGAAAGATATAACATCGATGATGTGACTAGCTATTTGATACGAGATATCAGGATGTGAGACACGATACCGTGATATCAGATGTGATTTTGTGATTTGAGACTAGATATCGTCTCGATTTTTCGTCCCGTCTTCTTCTGAACTCGCTCGACTTTTCCAGATGGTCCAGTCGACGCCGCTGCTGTACCTGCTCGGTCATAATTTCCACATTACCGACGCTGGTTTCTCTGCCTCTCCCTCCCTCCCCCAGGATCCGTCCTCAGATGGCCCGGGAGAAGATCGAGGGATGCCACATCTGCACGTCGGTGATGCCCGGGGAGCCCCAGGTGTTCCTGGGGAAGGACAAGGCCTTCACCTTCGACCACGTGTTCGACACGGACTCCCAGCAGGACGCCCTCTACACCCACTGCACCCAGAAGCTGATCGAGGGCTGCTTCCAGGGATACAACGCCACCATCTTCGCCTACGGGCAGGTGGGACAATGTGGATTAGATTAGATGAGATTGAATTTGATTATATTTGATTACATTAGATTGGATTGGATAAGAGTAGATTATATTAGATTCGATAAAATTGGATTAGATTAAATTACATTAGATTTGATTGCATTACATTAGATTAGATGACATTAGATTGGATTACATTACATTCGATTACATTACATTACATTACATTACAATACATTAGATTAGATTACATTACATTACATTAGATTGGATGATATTAGATTGGATTAGATTGGATTGGATTAGAGTGGATTGGAGTAGATACGTTTAGATTGGATTGGATTTGATTATATTACAATGGATTGGATAAAATTGGATGAGATTACATTAGATTAGATTACATTAGATTGGATTAGGTGAGGCTACAGTATAATTTTAATGGAATAGATTCAAATTGAATGGATTGGAATAAAATAGTATAGATGTGAAATCAATACAATAGATTAGATTAGAAAGGAACATGTTAGATAATAGGTTAGAATGACAATCCAATACATTTGAATGCAATAGATTAGAACAGGTTGTATTTCAAGAGATTTGAATAGAAAATGTTGGAGTACATATGTACAGATTATACTAGATCATATTCAATAAAATTGCAATAGAATAGATCACACAGTTTGATAAAACTCATTTGACGAGTGAGTAGGTAATAGTTTGATTTTCCGACTCTGCGCTCTTCACTATTATTTTCGCTTTGCGGCGTCGCCCGCTCCCTTGCCGCGGTGACTCCAGACTCCCGAGTCATTTGAAGAGGCTGGTTCGTTATGAACGAATCGCTCACGAGTCACAGTCCAGCGGGTGTGCGACGCCCCAGATCGTTCCCTGATAATAAGCGCGCCACGGTGGAGGGAAGGTTTCGGGAAACGCCGTTATGCAACGCAGCCCGCAGCGCCCCGCCCCCGGAATTCAGAGACGCAGGTGGTGAAACGAAACGAAAACCAAACGGAGCCTCAACCCAATTTTACCGCTGGAATGAGCAACCGAGTGGTCCGCAAAATGAAGCGAGAAGGATAAAAGAGAAGAGAAAGGCGACGCCATGGAAAGATACGATTTAAAGATATGCACGCCGTGACATATTGCGCGGTGTACAGCATGTGGAGAAATGCTTTTTCTGGAAACTCCAGAGACTGTGCTGGGCAGAGTATTACAAATAGAGAAATAAAGATAGGAATAAAAATAAATAATAGGAATAAAATATAAATCTATTTAAGGCATTTGAAATATACCAACAATCAACAACAGAAACCATATGCACATACCGTTTTTAAGTACATTTTGCAATGTTTGCTGGGTAATGTTTGAGAACTGAAAATTATAAATATGTAGGAATACTGTACAGATGTGCAATTAAACATAAAATGTGTACAAAGCATTAGAACAATGAGGTGAACACCGTATTTATGAGGTGAGTGCTAGGTTGTGACAGAGTTCAGCGTCCTTATGGCCTGGGGGAAGAGACTCTTTGTTTCTCTGTTCTGGTCCTGCGGCTGAGGAGGCGTCTGCCTGACTGCAGCCACTGGAACAGACCATGGTCGGCATGGTGGGGATCCTTAATAACCCTCCGAGCCCTGGTCCTGCACCACCTGATATACAGTATATGTCCTGCAGGGGGGTGGGTGTCATCCCGGTGGTACGTTAAGCTGAACGCACCGCCCCCTGCAGGTCCTGAGAGGAACGGGTCGAGGCCGTTGGTCTGGCACCACATTGTCAGGTCCTCCACCTCTCCCAGGGGGCACCTTCTGATTGTTGTGGAGATCAGGCCCACCCCAACTGTGTCGTCAGCCAACTTTACGATGGTGTTGGTGCTACTCTTGGCCACACAATCATGTGCGTATACGAGAGTACTGTGGAGGACTCAGGACACCGCCTTGGGCGGCTCCTGTGTTGAGGGTGATGGGGGTTGAGGTGTGGCAGCCCACCCTCACCACCTGGGGTCTGCCGGTCAGGAAGTCAAGGACCCAGTTGCACTTTTAGGGAGGTGGACGGTCAAAGTTCCCTGAGCTTGGTGACCGGGGGGAACTATGGTATTAAAAGCTGAACTACAGTCAATGAACAGCCTTCTCACATAGCCCCCACACGCCCGCTGTCAAGGTGCGGAAGGGTGGTGCGCGGCACATGGGAGATTGCGTCACCCGTCGATCGGTTGGGGCGGTAGCTAAACCGTAACGGGTCCAGGGTGCTCGGGAGAAAGGAGCAGATGTAATCCTTAATTGGTCTCTCAAAAGCCCCTCGTGACCGCTGACGTGAGGGCGACAGGACGGTCGTCATTCTTGTCCGTCTTGGGCGCAGGCACGGTAGTGGACGCCTTGAGGCGGGAGGGGGCGCTACGCCCTGGGGCAGGGAGCGCGCCGGTGTGGCGGTGAACACGCGTGGCTTTGCACCTTTCACAGCTCTGCTCGGCTGGTACCATGCCGCTTTGTAATCCTCCATGTTCCCCGACACGAGCTGCGGTGCACGCGCTCAGGGCCTCGCCATTTCTTTGCCTTCGACTATACGATTTGGATTTGTTTTAGCGACATTTTAGTGGGTATTTTTTGTGACTTTTGAGCTGAATTTTTGCAGCCTTCTGAGGGTTTTTTTTTTTTTTACATTAATTGTTGCAGCATTTCTGTTTGGCAGTATTTTTCAGCATTTTTTAGCAGTATTTTTTCTCCCTGACAGAGCACCCCCTGCTGAACGCCTCTCTCACTCTCTCTCTCTCTCTGAGTAGAGCCGCCTTTCAGTCGTTTAATTCTCTGATCTCTCCGTCTCTCCTCTCCTTCGGTTGCATTGTTCCTCTTCTGCCGTTCTCTCTGTCCGCGGCCACACACACACACACACACACACACACACACACACACACACACACACACACACACACGCACACACACGCATGCACACAAAGGCACGCACACACACAGATTCAGGGCTCCTTCCCTTTCATGCTTTTTCGGTGGGAAGCATCGGGGTGACGTGTGAGTTGGGGCTCTGAGACACATTCCTTTCATTGTAACTATGGAAACACCCTCCATCAACCCCACAATCCCAAACACCCAAACCCCCCCCTCCCCCCATACACCCCAAAACACCCCAGAATTCCTCCGCCCGAAACACATCCCCAAACACCCTGCAATACACCCCTCAAGCAACCAGCTCAACCCCAAAAACATCCCCAAACACCCCAAATCATATCCAACACCCCCCCCCCCCAAAAAAAAAACATCTCAAAAGCTGATCTTTTTCAGCGATAGACCATGCGTCCTAATATAATAATATCCAAACAATACAGTATATAAAACACGAAAACCTGATCTTAGATCCACGGGATGCTGGGCCGGGTTGCCAGTTCAGTCAGCTGAGTTTTGATGAGGGTAAAGTGATGGCCTGAGACATTGCGGTTCATACCTGGCAACCCCCGCAGCACTTCAAGGTCATAAACAAATGAGAGCAGAGAAAAAAGAGGGAGGAAAACAACTCGATGATCGATTAGTGACGGGGGGCGGATTAAAAAAGGAGGAAATCGACATTCTGGAAAACGACAAGAGTATAAACAACAGTTTGAGAACAGAACAAAAAGGATGAGAATGGAGACTGACGTGTGGGAAGATAAGAATGTCTCTCTCTTTTTCCTCTCTCTCAGACGGGTTCGGGGAAGACCTACACCATGGGGACGGGCTTCGACGTCAGCATCGGGGAGGAGGATCTGGGCATCATCCCGCGGGCGGTGCACCACCTCTTCAGGGGGATGGAGGAGCGGCGGCAGGCTGCCTCTGAGCAAGGCAGGCCGCTGCCCGAGTTCAAGATCAATGCACAGTTCCTGGAAGTGAGTATTCTCACACACACACACACACACACACACACAAAGGGGGGACGACTCTGAATTTTAGCATTTTTTTTCACTTTCTGGGGGCAATGCAAAATTTTGCAGAATTATGCATTTCCAAAAAATAAAATAAAATAAAAATAGTTCATTAACACTTTTCCTGGAGATTTCCACTGAATAATCATAATAGTAGTATTATTAAAGTACTAAACTCAATTTTAAAGACATTTTGCATTAAGCATTATAGAATATATTTTAGTTGTCTTTTTGTATGTCCTTTTTATGTATTTTTATTTTATTTTTGCATTTTATTGCATTATTATGTAATATAATATATTATTTTTTGTATATTTTTTTATTTATATTGATCATAATAGCACTATCTTATGTCGTTGATAATAGTAATAATAATAATAATAATAATAATAATATACCCCGCCATGTTGGCGCCTCCGGGGGTTGCCAGCTTGGGTGACGGTAAATGTTCTGGCACGAGACATTGCGCCTCACGCCTGGCAACCCCCAGGTCAAAGAGATGAGACCAGATGAAAGTGATGACATGATGGAGAGGTGATGGGGTTGATGTGAATGTACCCCGCCAGCTGTACAACGAGGAGGTCCTGGACCTGTTCGACTCGAGCCGGGACCTCGAGGCCCGGAGGCACAAGTCCAACGTCAAGATCCACGAGGACGCCAGCGGAGGCATCTACACCGTGGGCGTCACCACGCGCACCGTCACCACCGCGGCTGAGGTCTGCTGGGAGGGTTGTTCTTGTTGTCGTAGTAGTAATACTTGTTGTTGTTGTAGTAGTCGTAGATGTTGCTGTTGTTGTTGTTGTGTTGTTGTTGTAGTAGTAGTAGTTGTTGTTGTGGTGGTGTTGTTGTAGTAGTAGTAATAGTAGTTGTTGTAGTAGTAGTAGAAGTTGTTGTTGTGGTGGTGTTGTTTTTGTTGTAGTAGTTGTGTTGTTGTTGCTGTAGTAGTAGTAGTAGTAGTTGTTCTTGTTGAAGTAGTAGTTCTGGTGTTTTTTTTGTAGTAGTAGCAGTAGTAGTAGTTGTTGTTGTAGTAGTAATTGTTGTAATAGTAGTTGTGGTGTTGTAGTAGTTGTTATTGTGGTGGTGTTGTTTTTGTTGTAGTAGTAGTATTAGTAGTTGTTTTTGTTGTGGTGTTATTGTAGTAGTTGTTCTTGTTGAAGTAGTAGTTCTGGTGTTGTTTTTGTAGTAGTTGTTGTGTTGTTGTAGTAGTAGTAGTTGTTGTGGTGTTTTTGTGGAACTAGTAGTTGTTGCTGTTATGATGTTGTAGTAGTAGTAGTATTAGTAGTTGCTGTGCTGTAGTAGTAGTAGTAGTTGTTGTTGTTCTTGTAGTAGTTATTGTGTTGTTTTTGTAGTAGAAGTAATTGATGTTGTGTTGTAGTAGTAGTTGTTGTTGTGTTGTTGTAGTAGTAGTAGTAGTAGTAGTAGTAGTAGTAGTTGTGGTGTTGTAGTGGTAGCTTTGTTGTTGTTGTAGTAGTAGTAGTAGTTGTTGTTGGTCCTCTTGTAGTAGTAGTTGTGGTGTTGTTGTAGTAGTAGGTGTTACTGTTGTGGTGGTGTTGCTGTTGTACTAGTAGTATTGTTGTAGTAATAGTTGTGTTGTTTTGGTGTTGTAGTTATATTAGTAATGGTTGTTGTGCTGTAGTAGTAGTAGTAGTAGTAGTAGTAGCTGTTGTAGTCGTTATAGTGTTGTTGTTTTTAGGTGGGTTCAAAGATGTGTTTCTCCCTCCCTCCCTCCCCAGATGATGCAGTGTCTGAAGCTGGGGGCTCTGTCTCGCAGCACGGCCAGCACCCAGATGAACGCTCAGAGCTCGCGCTCCCACGCCATCTTCACCATCCACCTCTGCCAAGTGCGCATGTGCACGGCCGACAACAACGTACGCGGCGCCTGCCGACAAGCAGCAGCACTTTGCACTACGTCGCACTCTCAAACGGCTCTGGATCGCTCGCTTATTTCACGACAGCGAGCGCTGACCGTCACGGGCGACCGCTCCTCGGCCCCGGGTATCACTGGCACTTGTCATTGCCGCCATCTTGTGGCGATAGATAGAAACTACAATGGAAGACGCGAAGACGTGGATGTGGATGTGTCACATTTCACATGAATAACTCGTAGGTTGTTCACATGTAGGACAACGTTCTTTTGTAGAATGAGTCGTTTGCCTCGTTGCTGTGGACCTAAACTCAGCGGAGGCTCTTAAACTGGGCATACTAGTTTCTAAAGTCATTTCAAATTATTATTCCATCTCCTCTCTGTTATTTTATTTAGTAAGTGGTCGTGTAATAAGTGGGGTAACGCGCAGCCAGCCCGTCGTTCACAAAATAATCCCCTTTAGAGTCTAGCTTTTTTGCGTTAACGATGTCTAATAACAGAATTAGCCGTCTTGAAATCAAGGAAAATTCAAAGTTTCCGTGTCCCCTTTTGTTTGGATTAAATTGATCAGAAAGAGCTTTATTTATCACCTCCCTGACATTAGAACGCTATACAAGCTTTAGAATGCTTGAATAAGCTTGAACACTAGTTTAGTCTAATACAAAGGTCTAAGGGCGGGGGTGGGGTTGGGTGCATATCTTTATTCTCCACCACAAATCATTATTCCTTGTGGAGAATCTCTGTGTATGTTGGTATGAATTGTATTATGAATTGGGAATTCTGTGTGTTCATACTCTTACTCATCATACTTTCCCAACAACAAAAAAAAAAGTTTTCATAAATTATTGGTGCGGAATTGGTGGAGAACGGAAAACAGGAATAAGAATATTCGTTCCTCATTACAATATACAGTATAATGCACCATCACAGTTTCATTAGAGGCATTTTCCATGCTTCTGTTTGTCAAACAGGCAAAAAATAAATAGAATGTTCTCCATGTTAGGCTGGTATCCCTCATCCAATTATATGATTACACCTTTACAACAGCAACAATTAATTAATTCTACCAACTAGTGCAATACTACTTTCTAGTATAAAAAAACGTATCAGTCTGAAATTAAAAAAAAAAAAGAATTATAGAATTGAATAAAATAATGATAGAAAAAAATCTATATACACAAATGGCCAAAACATACCGCATATAAGTAAGCAAATAAGAACAGAAATAGGCAACAGATCATGTGTCAATGTGTTGATTCTGCACCAGGACAATGAGACGGACAACCGTCTGGTCCAGTCTCCGGAGGTCAACGAGTTCGAGACGCTGTCGGCCAAGTTCCACTTCGTGGACCTGGCCGGCTCCGAGAGGCTGAAGAGGACCGGGGCCACGGGGGACCGGGCCAAGGAAGGCATCTCCATCAACTGTGGGCTGGTGAGGAAGGACAGGCTATTAAAATGATTATCAATAATAAATATTATTAATATTAATGTCTCTTTATTATTATTATTATTATTATTATTATTATTATTGGGTTGGGGTGCATAGACTCGTGCAGTATAAAGGAGAAGGAACTTTTCTTTACCGGTTGACTCAGAGGATGAGACGACCCCCTGTCGAGACAGGAGAGGATCTTTTTTAATGAGCGGGGGGGAGACTCATAGTGGCCAACATGTGAACTGCACCGCTGTTATTCCTCTCAGTAAATTGTGTTGAATTGTTTTACATTAAGTCAGAATAATTGAGAATTTTCAAATGTCTTCTTTTACTACAAAGTCACGTTTTCATATGTGTTACGTAGGTCACATTACTATATAGTTATAAGGCTAGGCTCCTCTTTGGGCTGAAGAGGTTCCAAAACCTTAGACCTACATTTATCGAGTTACCAAACTTAAAATAAGCAAAACCAATCCCAAATTAACATGCGTTTACTAGACCGACATGCATGATCCTCCTATTCCTCAGCTGGCTCTGGGGAATGTGATCAGCGCTCTGGGGGACAGGAGTAAACGCTCCAGCCACGTTCCGTACCGAGACTCCAAACTCACCAGGCTCCTGCAGGACTCGCTGGGAGGAAACAGGTCAGAATTTGGAGATTTTTAAAGGACGGACCACAAATTTAGGCCACATTCATGGCTTTTTAATGTTTTTCTGGTTCGGCGAAATTCTAACAGTGTCTCCCTTGAAATTGTCTCCTGCTCCTGGTCGTCCTCTCCGATTCGAAAGGAATTGACAAATACGGAAAAATGAAGCACCTTTGAAAAAAACATGTGCTTCTGTAGTTGTCAGAGGGACAATTTAGGGGATCATGAATAAGAAGTTTTCTCACCATATCGTTGGAATTTTCCAAAACCTGGAAATGACGACAGACATAAAGACAAAATATAAAATGTTTAATCTAAAAAAAAATGCTATCATCAGGGAAATGGTCAACTCAATTTGACACCAGCATGATATGTATGTTTATTTTTGACAATATACAATAACAATGATAAACAATAAGTATAAACCTAAAAATGAACAATAAAAAATGGAAATAAACCTAACAATAAAAAATAAACAATGAATATCACAAATTGGATCTGCCCACTTTCCCCCCTATTTTCACTTTTTTCGCAATTTTATTTATTTTATTTCCTCAACTTTTTTCCTAGGTCTGGTAGGTTGTCAGTTAATTTTGCCTAGTTTTGTTAACTTTGTTTATTGTTTTAAGTCTTTTATGCTGGGTGAATTATCCCACGCTTGCAGAGCCAATTCTGTCAGACAACTCAACCGCGCCACGTGCTTCCACGCCCTCATTTGGCCGGTCAATTTCAGCAGCCAGTCCCTCCTGCCAGCCCTGCGTTGCTGTGCTCCCTCCACCTCCCCTGCATCCACCTGTTGGGCTCCACTCTTCTAAACAACGGGGGGGATTCAACCCCATCACTCCAATATCTCCAGCTCAATGCCTGTGTTTACTGTACACCTCGCCAGGAGTGATGAGCAGCAGAGCCCAGACCCCAAAACTCAACTGATGCAAAATAAAAAAAGATAACTTTAAAGTAAATCTGTCAGACATAAAGTGGTATCTTCTCTTATCTTATATTATTTTATCGTATCGTATCTCATCTCATCTCGTCTTATCTCATCTCATCTCATCTTATCTAATGTGTGTGTTCGTCGTACCAGCCAAACGGTGATGATCGCCTGCATCAGCCCGTCGGACCGGGACTTCATGGAGACGCTGAACACGCTGAAGTACGCCAACCGGGCCCGGAACATCAAGAACAAGGTGGTGGTGAACCAGGACCGGGCCAGCCAGCAGATCAGCGCCCTGCGGACCCAGATCGCCCGGCTGCAGGTGGAGCTGACGGAGTACAAGACGGTGCGTAGCTTAGCAGGGCGCTACTGTTTATATTGTTCCCGGGATAAACGGACCGATGAGGATGTGGATCGTTGACTCTATTTATTTATTTATTTTCGTTGTTTCTTTTTCGGTTTATTTCTGTGGTTTCTTCTTTATTGTTGGATTTACTTTTTTAATATATTAATGTATCATTAGGTGTATTGTATAGTGCCAAATAAGCTTTGTTTTTTAATTTTTATTATTTGTTTAGTTATACATTTTATTATTTATTATTGTAAGGTTTTTGTTCATTGTTTATTGTTATTATTGAGGTCCAAATTTGGATTGTTTGTTTTTTTTTTTTTATTATTGTTTATTTTTCATCATTAGGTTTATTGTATATTTTTTAATTCATCATCGTTCATCATCTATAGCCATCTATCTCATCTTCCCTCCCTCCACCCCTGTAGGGGAAGCGGCTTGTGGGCGAGGACGGCCTGGAGGGCGTCAACGACCTGGTGCAGGAGAACTCCATGCTGCAGGCGGAGAACAACAACCTGCGTGTGAGGGTGAAGGCCATGCAGGAGACCATCGACGCCCAGCGAGGCCGGCTCACCCAGCTGCTCAGCGACCAGGCCAACCAGACGCTGGCACGAGCAGGTGGAGAGGCACCGCCACGCGGCCGCACGGAGCTACGTCACGTCCTTGTTGAGAAAAAAACCATCCGAAACGGTTTATTCCGCCAGGACCGTTTACGTATAGAATTTAGATGATGAGCATTAAAGAAAGTTGGCACTAACAGTCTCTCAAACAGTCTCTATGAACCTAAAATTGAGAGGGAAATAATAATAAAATAAAATGGAAATCAAAGTGAAGTAAAAAATTAAATAAGAATTGCCAAATGTAGAGAAAAACTACCGTGGCCCAGTGGTTAACATTGTTGCCTCACAGCAAGGGGCTTTACACATATTTAACACATATTTTACACAAATTTAACACATATTTAACACAAATCTCACACATGTTTAACACATATTCAGCACCTCCTTAACACATATTTATCACATATTGAACGAGTATCTAACACATATTGAACACATATTAAACATGCATTGAACACATATTGAACACATAGTGAACACCAATTAACACATATTTATCACATATTGAACGCATATTTAACATGCATTTAACACATATTGAACACATATTTAATACATAGTGAACACGTATTCAACACGTACTCAACATCTTTTCAACACCTATTCAACATCTTTTCAACACGTATTTAACACACAATTAACACATATTAAATACTCATTACACGTTGTTGAAAATCCACAGGTGAGGGCAGTGAGGAGATTGGCAACATGATCCAGAACTACATCAAGGAAATCGAGGAACTCAGGTACAGCAACAAAATAAACGAAAAACCTTGAAATCAGCAATGAACAATAAAAAGGAGCCTGGTTTACTTTTTAAGGTTCACTTTTATTTTTCATTGATAGTTTTAAGGTTTATTTTATTCCTTATTGTCATCATTAGGTTTATTGTATGTTGCCATTTTCTATTGTTCGTTCAATGTTTATTTTTAGGTTTATCTTTCTGGTTTATTGCTTATTGCTCATTTTTATGTGTATTTTATGTTGACGTTAATTTATTGTCAATTAAAGTTTTATAATTATTGATTATTGCCTAGTCGATCGATCAATCGATCGTTCTATCTATCTATCTATCTGTCTATCTGTCTGTCAATCAGAAACATATTTCCTGAGTAAAATTGATTCTCCCTATTAGCTTACACGGACGACACTTTACTTTTGCTCTCGCTCTAAAGCCGGCTTTACACCAAATCCGACAAACAACAACAACAAACTGGAAGTCGGATCGAGGCTCCGGGACGCGTTCAAATTTTCCAACACGATGCAACATGTTTCGGTCCTGCGGGAAGTTACGCCGATCACGTTTGTTTGGTAGAACTGAATAAGTGTTAGGTAATCGCACCCGTTTTCATAGAAGTGAATTGTTTTGAACTGAAGTGCATTGACTCTGACGGACACGGTGTGAATCTACTCTGCGTCGCGCTCCCTCTCCTCACCTCAGAGCCAAACTCCTGGAGAGCGAGGCGGTGAGCGAGACCCTGAGGAAGAGCCTGAACCGAGCCTCCACGCGGCCCTCGCTGTACGGGGGCCCCGGGCCCTTCTCCCCCGCCCTGCTCGCCCCCGAGAAGGAGACCAGCGAGGTCATCGAGATGGCCAAGAGGGACCTGGAGAAGCTGAAAAAGAAGGAGAAGAGGAAGAAAAAGAGGTGGGAATCGGGCCGTTGGGGAGTTTTTATACGTTCTTATTAACTCATATTCTTCATGTGTTTCATTAGAATTGAAATCCTGCCACTTGAAAGAGGTCATATTACTATCACGGTTTTGAGTCACGGATCGGATATATATTTTTTTTTTTCGGGTCGGCTTTCCATTTATTCTGGAGAACACTTAAAGAAAGGAACTTTTGTCCATGGTCTGAAATGAAAACAACATTCAAGATGTCCAATTTTTAAATACAATTAAAAAAATATAGACATATATTTAATATATAATATATAATATAATATCTCATTATTAAATATATAATATTTAATAATCAATTGTTAAATTACACCGCAATACGAAGCAGGCGTGATACCTTCCTCATTTAAACACGCGAGTCAATGGAAAAATACCTGATGGGAGCCGCCCGCAGTCACTGAATTTAATTCCAATAAAAAACCAGCATCGTGTCATCACGCTTATAACAAACATCATTTTATGAAAATCCGACCGGTACGGTTCAACTACGTTCAAGACATCATGTTGAAACACACCCAGCCTGCTTTTTTTAAAACAACAACAACAACAACAGCAACAGCAATAATAACAAGCTTCATTTGTTTACCACCTGTATGTGCAAAGGCAATCAAACAGTCACAATAAAAGAGCGAACTGCATTTGATTATAATAAAATAGGTAAATATTGTAATAACTCCATTTCTGTCAGTTTAGACCTCCAGGGATTGCGCTCGATCCCTCAGCGAATTGTTTTCAGCCATAAAGACCATTTGGTCCGGAATAATCCAGTTGCCGCAGACTGGAGTTGCTGTCTCTCCCTCGTACGGAAACTTATTTTCCACCTATTTCTACCTGTTGATACGTTTTTTTTCACCCAGCACCACCCCCCCCCCCCCCCCCACCTGATGGATTGGGTAGCGCCGCCTGCTTCTGCACCGTCACTCTATTCAAGGACTTTCTTGATTATTATCTTGTTGCCATGGCGAGGGAATCTGTCGTTGTGATGGCAAGGGATTCAACATCAGACTCTGTATTTGTGTGTGTGTGTGTGTGTGTGTGTGTGTGTGTGGGGTGCATAGGTTGGATACACACTTTCAGGAACTGTACATCACCTACCATCGCATTGAAGGACGTTTCCAGGGCTCACCTGTTCTCTCTGCTACTCGATCTCTCTCTCTCTACTTCCGCTCTCTTGTAAAACTCCGTCACGTCTCCACCCGCACCCGAAATCTCCTCCCCCACCCTCTCCCTCCCCCTCTCCGAAGGCTGAGGCGCTGCGAGGAGGGTCCCGGCAGAGAGGCGGAACACGCCAGGTTTGCTTCGCTCGCCCCAGGCTCCGACCTCGACGCCAAACCGGCTCCTTCTGCTTTACTTTGGCGCCCAAGTCAACCGGGGGAAAAGAAAAAAAAAAATTGGTTTTCGGCCGATGGTCGACGCACCTCGGCTCCCCGCCATCCCCCCCCCCCCCCCCCAGCCCCCCGTTTCCCCTGCAAGCCGGACGCTCCCGCGCTTCTCCCGCGCTTCTCCCGCGCCTACAGGAGGTTTACACTCGGCTTCCTCCTTTCACCCGTTCCCTCCTGTTTCCCAGGCGTTGATCCCCGGAGATCGCTATTCTGTTGGGGGCGTTTTTTCTATCGGTCGGCAGGGTGAGGGCACACCGCAAGGCGCCCACCCGGGCCCCCTCGGCTCCCTCTATGGCAGATGTTTAGGGTAGAAGGACACCTCTGGTATTCTTTTCAGCTGGGCGTTGTAGCCGTGCCGTCGGTACGGTGGGGCAATCGCAATCGCATACCGCCGCCACGTGACTGCGCCGTCGGCAGGGATGACTGCGAGCGACCGGTTCCTCCGTTCTTCGCTATGGAAATTGAAGTGAAACTCTGGTATTTTTCGGACCTAATTCCTATTTTGTCGATCATTCGTCCATTGCAACGGGGCAATCGGGGCTGCGTTCCGCGGTGACGCGATTGCCCCGTTTGCCGGGACGACTCCCAGTGACCAGTTCCTCTTTGGCTCAAGAGAGGAATTCAAGGATAACCCCGTTGTATTTTTTCAGCCTGAAAGCGTGTTTTTTCTGGCCGGTGGCGCGTTTGCGTCGCCGACGAACGTGGTCGCGCTCGCCCCGCTGCGCTGCAGTCGGCCGGAGCTAGCCCCTCGGTCTTGGCTTCTGGTGCCTGTCGCTCAGCGTGACTAGAGTTGGTGGAAAAATAATATATCGATACCGGAGTTTTCCTTTAATTTTCTCGCTCGAGCGGCAGAAAAATCGCCTCGCTGGAGAACGTCGCCATGGCCCACATTGCGATAATCAAATGAGAGAGAAAAAATAAACTTTTTTCCCTTGATCTTAAACAATAACCTTAATCTCTGCCCTTGTTTTCCGAATTACATTACAAAAGTGTTGAAATCGGGATGAAGAAGCTTTCAAAAGAGGCTTCGCTCGGCACAGTCGTCTTTGGTGTCGGGCTGGGGAACCTTGCGGCGTGGGACAAACCCTCCGCCTGAAATGAATTGATGACGCACTCTGAATGTTTTTTTTTTTTTTTTTTAATTCACCAACGCCGCCATCGAATGTGTTTGTCTGAGCTGATAAATAACGTCGGTCAACGTTCCTCCCCCGTGTTGATCTCAGTGACATCATCATCATCATCATCCTCTAACCCTAACCCCCCCCCCTCAGCCGTGATGATTCTAATCAGCTCTCAACTCCGGTCCTCATCTCCACTGATCATGTGCATGTCTCCCTGGGATTATATACTGACGCTGTGTGGGGAACCCGCCAATCAAATGGACTTTCCTCTCCCGAGCTGCTCATGGCTAATGTCTTTTTTGTCTTTTTTTTTTTTTTTTGGGGGGTGGGGGGGGGTTTATCTTTTCATTTTCTCCTCCCTCAGTGTGATCAAGGAGGAAGTCCCAGATAATGAGCAGGAGCACGGCGGCGAGGAGCCCGAAGCGGTACGTGCACCCTCGCATCTGCTACGGAGTACGGCTGTCTGTGTTGCCATAGTGACGAGAAGAGTAGTCTTTTTTTTAGTGTTAATCCATGAGATTATTCTTGATATTTTAATCCCATTTTTTAAGCCCCGCCCGGTACTTCATAAGAAACTTCCTTTCATTGTGTTCACGTTATCCATGTCTATTGTGCTGTTTCCACTGTTGGTGGCGTGGTCCGCCGCCTTTCCCGGCAAGAACCGTTCATGGTTGAAGGACATTTCCCTCCCAGTTTACATTTTTCATGATTCATTATTCATTTACAGTATTCTTCTGTTCTTCTAGCCATGCTATTCCACGTAGAATTAGCAATGGACCAAATATCTGTATAATATCCATGTCAGGGTATGAGTCTTGATTTGGGTTTTGTAACATTGTTATGGGGCTGCAACCATGCCTTTTTTCCGGGGCTTAAAGGTTATTTTGTAGTCGAGTGATTACATTTTCAGACCTTGTCAAGTGAAATTAATTTATAAAGAACATTTTAAAAAAAGTCGACCATAGTGCTCTTCCCTCAATAATAGGAAAATACGAGGAAAATATTCAGAGGAAAATAAAAGTGCACAAGATATAAATGTACACAAGATAAGTTTTACCGAAGCTTTGGTAAAAAATTGGAGGTGTTATCCGTCATGATGTCCCGTTATCGGGCCTTTTATCAAATATTATCAAAAAATATTTGTGTGTGTGCGTGCGCACTCGCAGGAGGGCAGCGACCATGAAGAGGGGGATGAGGCGGAGGGAGAGGAAGAGGACTCGGAGATGGAAGGAGAGGAGAGCTCTGAGGAGTCCGACTCTGAAGAGCTGGAGGAGAAAGGTAAAATAGTCTGTCTGTCTGTCTGTCTGTCTGTCCGTCCGTCTACCTATAGTCTTCACGTTATCTTCAATCGGGTGCATTTCCTGCAGCATTTAAAACAGCTGTCATTAAACCACTCCTGAAGAAGAACAATCTTGATGCAACAGTTATTGCTAAGTTATAGGCCCATTTCCAACCTGCCATTCCTCAGCCAAATGCTTGAAAAGTCCGCTTACCCTCAGCTTGACAACTGTCTCACCTCAAACAGCCTTTCAGACGCTTATCAATCTGGTTTTCCACCTCACCATGGCACAGAAACGCACTTCTTTGTGATTGTTGATTACCAACTCCATCCACAGTACTGAACCGCCGAAACTCTCACGACACCATGTTGGAACTGCCCCAAATACACATCGTATTCGGATTGTCTGTGGATTCGTCGGATCCATGACCTCCATGAAAGTCCGACATCAGTGCCATCTACACGTGCCGCCATCTTGGTGCGCACCCGGTTGTTGACAATCACTAGACTGCCATGCTGTCATGTGACCTGTGCCGAGCCGTCAGCGGCGCATGCGTGCGCTGATGGCAAATAGTGCCGTTTTTTACTCACTTATTCCACAATAATGGACCGATCTGGATAGAAAAATTGGACGACGGCACATCGGAACTGCCCCAAATACACATTTTATTCATTTTGTCTGTGAGTGCAGCCGATCCATGAGTTCCACAGACTGCCGAGTCAGTTTTTTTTCGTGAACAAAAAGAGGAGACTGTGAATTTACGTAAATTTACCTGTGTGTGTGTGTGCGTGCGTGTGCGTGCGGGCGTGCGCAGAGGACTTCCAGGCGGACCTGGCCAACATCACGTGTGAGATCGCCATCAAGCAGAAGCTGATCGAGGAGCTGGAGAACAGCCAGCGGCGGCTGCACACGCTGAAGCAGCAGTACGAGCACAAGCTGCTGGAGCTGCACAGCAGGATCCGAGACACGCAGCAGGAGAGGGACCGCGTGCTGCACGGCATGGGTGGGGCCACACACACACACACACACACACACACACACATACACACACAGAGGGTGGAAATTCCTGAACTGAGGCCGGGCAATATGGAAGAAACTCCCAATCATCATAGGGGTCATGAACACTGACATATATCGATTGATCACGCGGCTCTGTGGAATACTTGATTCTGATATGTCAATAATGGCAATTAAGAGTCAGTTATTTCTGAACAATGACTGCTCAAGTGCCTGGTACATGAAAAAAACAACTTCTGCAGTCTGTTTTCGGCGCATTGTGCATCACTAAATGCAACCCTGCCCCCGAGTGGACACGTAACGTCATACGCAAAATCAGTGCAAGTATGAAAGCAAACGGCCACGCCCACCTCTCCGAACTACGCTGTACACGTTGGCTTACGTGCAGACGGAGAAACAGTATCCAGCTTCGAGCTGTTAACATTGACCGTTGTCGCGGGCAGCCACTTCCCGGCCTGGATCCACGTCCCGCTTTTCACGCCGCACCAAATGCTCATGGTAGCACTAGCAAGTGGAGCCACCTAGTGACACTACGTAGAAACAAGGAAGACTTGAAGAGATGAAGGTGGATATGTTAATAGCTAACAGGTTGGTCACATGTCGGACAACGTTTTTTTGTATGGTGAATAGTGTTTGACGTTGTTGTGGTACTGTTTTCCACAACAACGCAGAAGCTCCTGAACTCGACATACTAGTAATACAATCATTTAAAAATCAATATTCCAAATAAGACTCAAGGTATTCTTTTTTTTCGTGAGTAGCCATGTTATTGGTGGGATAATGTGCAGCCACCCGGTCATTATCCCAAAACGCAGTGATCAGATCAAGTCTTTTGTCCCTCTGTCAGGGGTTATTTTCCAAAAATGACCGGATGGCTGCACATTATCCCTGAAATAGAAGGTTTTTTTTAATTAAAAGTTGCTAATATGGATCCTATGCTCTATGCACAGGTTTTTCTAGTGTTGTGATTGGACGTCATTATGGTTTATGTTTGTCTAATAAAGTTGTTGTTTACCTTGTGGCGCCTCCCTGCAGGTGCAATGGAGTCGTGCACGGAGGAGAAGGCCAAGAAGATCAAGATGGAGTACGAGCGCAGGCTGAGCTCCATGAACAAGGAGCTGCAGAAGCTGCAGTCGGCGCAGAAGGAGCACGGCCGCCTGCTGAGGAACCAGACGCAGTACGAGAAGCAGCTGAAGAAGCTGCAGCAGGACGTGGCCGACATGAAAAAGACCAAGGTACAGGGAGGGGACATCTATATATATATATATATATTTATAAACATATTTATTTTTATAAATAAAGACATTTAATCATAATTAATTATAAATAACAATAATGAAAATAATACATTTCTATAAAGATTTATACAATTATTAAGACAAAAAAATGAATTAAATAATGATTAATTATGAATTATACTAATTATATTGTAGCGGTTGCTTTTCCATGGGCTTATGTCACAAGCAAGGAGCAGATCAAATGGTGTCATGACAAACGCTCCCCCGTGTGTGGGGATGGGTGATTTAACCCGCACTCATCGATTGCGATTGATGAGCAACAGGTGCACAGACACCCCTGATCCCGGCCCCAACTAACTAGACCCAAGACAGGCGTGGCTGCTTAAACCACCCCCACATAAATATACACACATACATGTGTTTCAAATAAAACAAAGGACTACACAATTACAGCTCCACAGTTTATTGCTAAGACAAGTGTACAGTAAGTGCCACCTGTGGCCACCGGGTGGGGCCGATGCGTCAACTAAGTGTAAACGCAGTGTGAGTGCCGCCCTGTGTGTGTCCACCAGGTGGGGCTGATGCGCCAGATGAAGGAGCAGCAGGAGAAGAACAGGGCGGTGGAGAGCAGGAGGAACAGAGAGATCGCCTGCCTGAAGAAACACCAGCGCAGATCAGAGGTGAGGAAACGTGTACAGGAATGTGTGACAGCCATAAGGTATGGCTTTGAGAGTAAGTTATCCAGAGTTTCACTTGTTCGTTTGAGATATTTTAGATGTTGTTATTTGTGTTATTAGAGAAACAGTCCTTATTTGTCACGCAGCACACCGCACTACAACACATGCTTGCACACACACACACAATTATATGCCGTTATCTATTATACCAATTATTAGGTATAATATTACATTATTAGTTATTTTATATATCATTTACATATTTATTGTATATATATATTTTTTGTTGTTTTATTTTTATTTATTTATGTATATTATATATGTATATTGAGTCTGTCAGAGGCCTTCTGTTATTGAAGAAAATCAAGTTGGTTTCCAGTCGCATATTAGATATTTGTAATGGGTTTATTTCCATCATCATGATTGTAAATAAACCATTTAATCTATGCATAATTTAGACTTAATCCAGTGGTGCAGTCTTGTTTATTGTAGTGGGTATACTGTGATGGTTCCCTCGCAGCGAGAGAGTGACTGAGAAAGGCTCCCCGTTTTGCTCGGGGCTATTTTTCTTTCGTCCAATCAGTAAATTCAATACATCTTAAATAAAAAATAATAATAATACACCGCCACGCAGCATAGAACCATGCTCTGCACTACGGAGCTGACGCAAGGGGCTTCAGCAGAGCGGAGATGGTTCTCCCTCCCTCCTCTCCTTGATTTAAAGGGTTTAATGAAAATGTAAAATTGTAAGGAAATCGTTGGGGGGGGGGCTGCCGTACCCCAGTAAGGTCCCCTGCAAAACATATTTTTTTGCAGTAATGCTCTACCCAGTATTTGCGAAAACAAAAATACTGAGGTGAGAGTTCTGTCACAAAATTATAATGTTACATATCCTTGCTCATTTTTAGGTTGGTATACAGAAATCCTGGAGCTTTCTAAGTCGTCATAGGTGTATACGTGTGCATCACATAGACTACACCACTGACTAAATCACCTTTATCGTCGCTCCTGCAGCTCCAGGTGAGGCAGCTGGAGGCCCAGAAGAGGCAGCAGGAGCTGATCCTGCGCAGGAAGAACGAAGAGGTTGGTCTTTTGATTCAATTTCTTTTTTCTTTTTTTATCTTATCTAATTTGTTCTGTTACCCTTAGCAAATCTTTGAGCGTCAATCCCTGTGTTGGTCAGGTGACGGCGCTGAGGCGGCAGGTGAGGCCGACCTCAGGGAAAGTCTCCAGGAAGGTGGGTTTATCGGAACATGCACCGGAACCATCTCACAGGGTCACACCGGGAAGGACCTCCACCCCCCCTAATGGAGCCAGGTCAGACCAAAGAAGATATAATAAATATTTCAAATGTTTTGCATTCTTATTTATTTTTTTATTTATCTATTTATTTTATTGAATATATTTCTTATTTTATTTATAATCTTTAATATTTTCCTTCACATGGGAGATTTTGTTTATTTTTTACATGTTTTCTATAACATTTTAAGTACTCAATACCTCAGTGCCTCAATTTTATGGGGGTGACAATGTTATTATTTATTTCACGATTTTGGGGTTCCCAGATGTTTCATATGCACTCATGTTAGTGCGGCAAACTCCAAAATCATTAAAGGACAAAGCAGGAAGAAAATAATGAAATGAAATAATTGAATGTATATGAAGCCTATATATATATATATATATATATATATATATATATATATATATATATATATATATATATATATAGGTGAAAGTATATATAAGTATATATAAATAATCATCATCATGGATAATGATGATAATAATAATAATGATGATAATAGATGCAATCAACACAAAAAAATAGAAAAATCAGCAATATACAATTGAACATTAACTAAGAAATTGACAAATTGGCATTATACAACAAACCTAAAAAGAACAATAAACCTTTGTATTAACAATCCACTCACTCGGTCCAAACTAGGGAATGGCGCATACGGTTCCCTATACATACATAAATGCAGTATATAATAATATGTATAGATGTTTTATTCCTGGTGCTGGTTCCCCCAGGAGCCCTTTGGCGATGCGTCCTGCTGGGCCGTCCTCCTCCTCCCGCTCGGCCCGGACCAAGTGGCAGCTCCTGGAGCGGCGGGTCAGCGGGGTCATCATGCACAGGATGACCCTGGCCAATATGGAGGCCGACATGGACCGTCTGCTCAAGGTGAAATGTCGCCTTTTTCTTTTTGACTTGTGTTTCATTAGGATGACGCAGTGTGCCGCTGAGAAAACGTTTCAAATTCCACTCAAGGTAAATTAAGAATGGAAGCTAGCTATTGTGTTGCAAGATCAAAAGCTACTTCACACCAAATCCGTGCACTCACCCGACTGTCGGATCCTCCCCCCCTCTAGTGGCCAACGGGTGAACTGCGTCTGTGTTTTGCATGACAAAATGTTTTTCTCCAGTTTTAAGCCCGGTTCCAATTAAAAACTTGACTGCTGTATCTTCCGAAACTTGTCGCAGGAGTGGGAAAATGTCAACGCCACCCGGGGCCTTGATCGTTCGCAAAAATCCAGAACCGCAGCGCGCCAGGGCTTTTGGCGTGCGGAGTCCGACTCTCCGTAGGAATGAATGGACCCTCGCTTTGCTCTTGTTGTTTGTTGGATCCGGTGTAAATCCGGCTCATAATTGAAAGGTTGCACTACTTAATCTAATTCATCAGTTCCACCAGAGCAACAGTCTCACCCAGAAAATAGGAGCTATTAGCAGTGATGAAAGCTTCGACACTTTTTTGGGATTTGGTTCTTGACGAGTCACTCAGTGAAGAGTAAATATTCAATTTTCATTCAAATTATTTTGTTTGCTATGAACCAATATTTTGCAAGTCTTGCATCACTAACTATTAGAAGGGCATAATAATAATAATAATAATAATAATAATAGTAATAATTAATAATATTAATAACAATAATAATTATTAGGAGATTTCTATGTGTTTGTGACGTGTTCAGTGGTTGGAAAGTGGTAGTGCTGTTTGATTATAAAATTGTAAAAAATGAGCCGTGTTGAAATGTTTTGGAAACACAGGTGTAAGGAGGTCTATATACAGCATTCAATAATGTAGAAAACCCCTATACATCCATATTTGATATGGATAGATATTATATATGCAGTATACATATACAGTATATCCACCACCATTTTTCTAAAAGTGACGGTGCTGGATCTTTAGTGCTCTGCTACGTTCCCCTCCCTCTCCGGCTCTTCACCTCATCGCCCTTTTCCTTTCCCCTCTCCTTCTTCTTCTTCTTCTTCAACCGTGCAGCAACGGGAGGACCTGGCCCGGCGGAGGGAGCGCGTCTCCAGGAAGAGGGAGAAGATGGCGGCGGACGGCGCGGACGGCGAGCGATCGCTGCCGTCACTCGGCGAGGAGCTGGAGTCGCTCGGCGCAAACATCGACTACATCAACGACAGCATCGCAGACTGTCAGGCCAGCATCATGCAGCTGGAGGAGGCCAAGGTGGGGGGGGGGGAATCGAATCAGTGAAATGTAGAAGATATCATGCAGCTGGAGGAGGCCCAGGTCACCACACATGGAAATATGCAACAAAACTAAACACTTACTGAAAAATTGGAAAAATCCAGTATACTTCAAGTTCAAGTCGGTCTTGTCCTTTTTTATGTTTTCAAAGATTGGGATTGAGGGTTATTGTACTTAAAAAAAAATATTCCCCCAAAAAAAACAAAAAACATTCTGGGCTTGATTTTTTCCCGTTTCTTTGTTTATTGTTGTGTATTGTCAATTTTTCAAATTGTATTTACAGTTTAGGCCCTTTGCATAATGCAGTTTTTATTTATTTTTTTATTCTTTTGGGTTATTCCATATCAACACATTTTTTTCTCTGTTAATTTAAGGTTAATTGCATATTGCCCACCTATTGCCTATTTCTAGTTTCATGTGTTATTATTATTGCCTATTATGATCTATGAGTCTGTTTGTCTGTCTGTGTCTGTGTCTCTCTCTCTGTCTGTCACAGTTGATCGTCTGAGCGCGCTCCCAACCGCATGTCACCAAACGTGCTTTTATTTTGAAATGCAGGAGGAAGGGGACACGGTGGACGTCGCCGCGGTGATCAGCGCCTGTAGCCTGTCGGAGGCTCGCTTCCTCCTGGACCACTTCCTGTCTCTGTCCATCAACAAGGTACCGTTCACGTCACGTTCCACTCACGGTGAGGTGAGGGAGTTATTTATTTGGAGTTATTTCAAGCGATCCCCTTGCCCCTCCAGGGTCTGCAGGCCGCCCAGAAGGAGTCCCAGGTGAAGGTGATGGAGGGCCGGCTGAAGCAGACGGAGGTGACCAGCGCCACCCAGAACCAGCTGCTGTTCCACATGCTGAAGGAGAAGGCCGAGGTCAACCCCGAGCTGGACGCCCTCCTGGGCAGCGCGCTGCAAGGTACGCTGGGCGGCCGTCGCCATAATCTCGACCGTTGTTCATTTCAGCCCGTTTTGGGTTCCGCTTTATTTTGCAGTGCTTTTGTTTTTGTTTCGTGAGGTTTCAGAGGGGGGATTGGAAACGATTGGGCGGAGGGAACTATTTGGCTCTGGGGATGATACATTTTGGGGTGTGTTCAGACATAGAACTTCCAGATTTTGATTTTTATTTATTTTTATATATTTTAAATATACTAACATCGGGGCCAGTATTTTAAAGATACGCTGCAGATGGCCGCTTTTTGTCGCCTCCGAAAGTTGAGTAGAGGTCAAACTTTTCCATAAAAGCAGCCAACCCATCACCGCTCAGTATAAAGTGGGTTTTACACTGAATCCGAAAACGCATCCGACAGTGGGATCCTGCCCACGTCAAGTGGCCGTCAGATGAACTGCGTCTGGCCTTCGCGTGAACCACCACAACACTGTGTCTGTTCTCGCAACTTTCCTTTTTCTGTTGCCTTTGACATTTTCTTTGAAAGGAGACTTAAAAAAACGCTTAAAAATAAACGTTTCCTTTTCTTTTTTTGACTCTTTTTTATTGTTGTAAACACAATTCATAAAATACCAAATTTATTCATGGTGAATATGGCATCATCCACTGTAAATATATATGGATGTATAAGGCATACATGTATATATACTGTATAAGTAACTTCTAGTTTGAAGTAGGTTCACAACACAGCATTAGCAGTTACTGAGCAACGGTGGTTTCTGGTCGTAGAGTTGGATCCGAAACTTGTCGCAAGAGTTGAGAACTTTCAACTCGGGTCTCGATTGGATGCGTAAATCTGGCACCGCAGAGGGGCGGAGCTTATCGTATCTCCTCACAGCTTTTCCCCAATTCCGACTCCCCGTAGGTATGAATGGACTTGCGATTTGTTGTTGTCGTTTCTCAAATTCACTGTAAGGCCTGCTTAAGTACTCATCGGTAACAAAGTACCATCGGGGGTTTGCGGTGCATTGTTGTGAATAATGTGTGTGTTTAAGAAAAAAATAATAATCAAATCATTGAGAAGCTTTTTTGGTTCTGAAGCCCCTGAAAGGAATCCTTGTATCAGAAAAACACCCCGAAAAACTCCCCGAAAGATACGTTATTTTATTTGGAATTGAAAAAGCGAACTGTAGAATCAAGCGTCTCCCTTTTCTCATCCATTTTCTTGACTTTGATTTTTCATTTCTTTCTTGTTTTTTGTTTTTTTTGTGTGTGTTTTGTGTGTTGTTAGAGTTAGGTTACCTGTCGGCCGGTAAGTATCAGAGGTCGAAGCAGTGACAGGGCAGGGAAGGCGCACACTGCAAGGTTTCCAATAGTTCCAACCCCAAAAATGATATATATGAAATAAATCTCTCGTGAAATGGCTTCTACTACTGCAGTTCTCTGAAGATCTCTGCAGTATCTGCTTTTGGAGCATCATATTAATGGGCTTCTACAAAAAATGAGGGTCGGGATATTTGGGTAGGTTTGTGGTGTTAAAGTAGGAGTGACTGCACCTTCCTTTAAAGTCATACTCCAATTTTTTTTTTTTGGCAAATGTTTTTATCGTTCTTACCCAAATTCAGACGTGAACGTTGATAGCGAAATTCCTCCCTGTGTGTCCAGTACAGAGATGGAAACGGGCTGCGTGCTAACTGTGTTAGCCCAATGCATGCCGGCCAATGGGTTCGGCTAGCCTAGCTCCCTGGCAATAAGGGAAAGGATTACACCTTCCAGCGTCTCAAAAGCTGAGTTATTGAAGCGATAAATCTTGTGTCGTTATGACGAATAAGGATGAAAACCTAAAAATAAACTGGCTCTTTTAAACGCGGCTTCATTCTGAGCTGTTTATGAATTATAACCGATCCATCAGCAATTATTCAGGCATTGTTTCCACCAAAAACTGGAGTATCCCTTTAAAATATTACAGATGGATGGATGCATGCGTGGATGGGTGCTTGGATGGATGGACGAATGGATGGAGGGTGGATGGGTGATAGCTGGATGGATAGATACGTAGATGAATGGGTTGATGGATGGATAGATAGATGATAGATGGATTAATAGATGGATGGATGATAGCTGGATAGATGCAGTAAAAAAAAAAGTGCATGGGACGTCGCCCTGGCAACAGCTTTGAAACGGGAGTACCAGAACCTTCCATTCCATTGTCCTTTCACAAAGTCTTGGAGTGTGCGTCCTCTCCATGTGCAGACTATTCAGAGTGACTGTAGCTCCTGCCACGCCCTGCACGAGGCGCTGTGCTGTCTCAGCCTCCATCCTCCCCCCATAGCACCTCCTCTGTCGTCAGGTTACGCTTGTTTTCCCTAAACTCAAACTAAAAACCGTCCAAACATGAAACCTGGACCCGTTGTAACGTACCCCCTGTGGACCCACGCCGGTACTGCAGTCTGTCTGTCTGTCTGTCTGTCTGTCTGTCTGTCTGTCTGTCAGTTCAATGTCGCTCTCTCTCATTTTAACCTCAAATAAAAGACACAGTTTCAACATTGCTGTGAATAGAAAAAATAATTTATAAATATATATACTTTAGATAAGTGAAGCGATCTAATATAAAAATGGAGTGGAAAAAATTAGAGAATAAAACCTAAAATAACATAATTAAATGAATATGTTACAAATACTGGGACAGCAAAGCTAACGTAGAATAAAAAATGAAAAGCTGAGAAATTTCTGTTAAATTTCTTTTTATAAACAGATGAATGAAGACGGCCTAAGATAGAAATCTATTTTTTCATTAGGAACATTGTTGTTATAAACTATGACTGTACATGTATTTCTTCATATTGACAACTTAAACAACCAGATGAAATCAGATTTTATGAAAGATATTGATTAATGGACCTTGGTAATCATCATTATATCATTATAGCATTAAAATAATACATTTATGGATCGATGAATATTTTGCATAAGCCTCTCTCCCTCTCTCTCTCTCTCTCTCCCTCATAAAACACTTGCAAATAAATTGACAAAAATTGACGTTGACATATTATTATTTTATTATTTAATAAGACTGATATCTGTGCAGTTGGTTTAACAACTCCATCCTTGCACCCTCCCAAATGCACGTATGCCCCTGTCCTGTGTTTATATCCCCCTATCCTATCCTATCCTAATTTAACATTTCAACTCCCCTCAGTGTTGTTTGCAGCTACCGTTCACACCTGTATGATTCCAAAAAAACGTTTTTCTCAATTGCTCGAAACACACCCTGAATTGTGTGTTTCGACAGAAAATGTAGATTTTCTGTCACACACACACACACACACACACACACACACACACACACACACACACACACACACACACACACACACACACACACATACATAGGACACATTCAATTAGTGACATAATATTAGTGAGACTGTGAGATTTATGGTCATTGATATCCACTGTGTGTGTGTGTGTGTGTGTGTGTGTGTGTGTGTGTGTGTGTGTGTGTGTGTGTGTGTGTGTGTGTGTGTGTGTGTGTGTGTGTGTGTGTGTGTGTGTGTGTGTGTGTGTGTGTGTGTGTGCGGTGCAGAGAACGGGGATGACAGCAGCAGCGATGAGTCGGCTTCCAGTCCAGCAGCAGAGGGCAGGTAATACTGATTTATACATCTATACCTTAGTGCTTATTAATAAGAAACAAATATTGTGTACCGTAGAACTTGTTTCCCTTTTTATATTTGTTTTTTACCCATTTTGGATATGTGGCCATTTAACACCAATACAATTTAAATTGATTTTCAATGTTGTTTCCCTAAATGAGACAATGGTTTGATATGTAGTATATTTGTATATATATAAAGTTATGTAATAATGTTGCTGTATTTGGTAATTAAGAACCGTGTGTGAATACCTGTATAACAACTGATTCTTAATAGAATGAAATATGGTTTTTTTTTATTTACCGTTTATTAATCAAATAAACAAATAATTATACGTAATGATAATAAAAACCTTTATTTGTATAGCACCTTTACTACAAAATTGCAAAATGTACTTAATGAAAATAGTTTCTGCTATAATAATGTTCACACTACTAAAAATATACATTTGTATGCATTTTTTGCAGTACTTAATTGTGCTTTACTAATTAATTCATGATTATTTGGTCTTCATGTTTTCTGATCGGATCACTTGGTCCATTTTCCCATCGCAGCTCCCTGGCCTCAGATCTGATGAAGTTATGTGGGGAAGCCCGACCCAAGAGCAAGGTACTTCCCCCTGTTACGTACTGTTTTCTTTCTATTCAAAGTCTCATTCGGTGTATCGTGTATGTGCAGATATCTAAACAATGTATGGATTTTATCTTATATTTATTTATGCAAAACTGGTCAACTTCCTATTTCTGGCAAAATGTAAGTTGTTGAAACAGATGTTTATTGTAAAAATGAATTTTATACTGTAGAAATATTATTTTTTAGGTAATCTTTTGTTATGCATAATTCACTTTTAGATGCATTTTTAGATTTTTTAAATTTGTTTTATACACAGTATATCCAGCTTTATTTTAGAACATAGTCTGTCTCTGCATATTTTTGTGATGAAAAATCCTGACACATGTGTCGGCGTTGCCTTGTTACTTCTCAATCCTCCAGGCTCGGCGGCGGACCACCACCCAGATGGAGCTGCTGTACGCCAGCAGCGGGGAGCTCAGCTGCGACTCCCCCACGGGAGAGTTCCCCTGCCCCCTGCCGCCCCTGGGGGAGGAGGGCCCCGCGGGGGGCGTGCACGTGGGGGGTGCGCACGTGGGGGGCGCGCACGTTGCAGAGCGCGACCACGCGGCGCTATCTGCTCGGCCGAGCGGCATGTAGGTTTTTAAGGAGTTCAGCCTAAAGAAGTGCTTCCCAAAGTTTGGGGTGTAGCAGATTCACTGGGGGTAAACTATGTATGTACTGTATAGTAAATAATTATACATAAAATATAATATTATTGTTATTAAAATAAAGATAATAAAAACATTTTGTTAGGTCCTTGAACTAAAGGAGCAATGTAATGGCCAAACACAAAAAATGGTGACTGAATTAACTCATTTTTTATGAAATTAAATCATACATGATGCATATGTTGCACCCACACATGCTTACGGGAGCGAGAGGAGCAAATAGAACGACAAAGCAGAAAAACATTATGCAAAATGAATTATTTTGATAAAAAGTTTAAGCAAGAAGGGTTTGTGTCTTTTTATTGGTCCACAAAGAATTACACTGGATGAAAACATGGACGTTGATGTTTTCTTCAGAATGATATTGTTTTGTTTGTTCAGTACGACTTGTTTTGTTCTCACAAAAAAGTGTGACTTTAATACTCCTTATGCAGGGGAAAGGCCCTATTATTATAATAATAATTATTATTATTATTATTTTTATTATTATCGTTATTATTATTGTTATTATTATTATCCTCATCATTATTATTATTACCATTACTATTATTATTAATATCATCATCATTATTATTGTTGTTATTATTATTATCAATACTATTCTTTTTAACATCATTATTATTATTATTATTATCAATAGTATTATTATTATTATTATTATTATTATCATTATTATTATCATCATCATTATTATAATTATTATTATACTACAGTGTCGTTGTTTTCTCACCATTTAGCTTCACGTGGCCAAAAATTGCTTTTGTAAAATGTTCTGTTCTGTCTGTCTGTCTGATTACCTTTCCTCTTGTCTTCCGTCTTTGTCTGTCCGTCCGTCTGTCTGCCCATCTGTCTGTTTATGTCTCTCTGTCCATGTCTGTCCGTCCCCTTGTCTCTGTCTGTCTCTCCCTCCTCAGATCCGGTGCCAGGTCTCCGACCGGCTCCGAGCGGAAGCCGCTGTCTCGATCTCCCCTGAACCGCAGGAGGACGCCGGAGAGAGGGCACGCACCACCCGCCTCCGCACCCGCTCCCCCGCCCGCGATAGCTGCTCCGCCCGCCGTTTCTCCGCCTGTAATTCCACCCGCGGCCACCGGGAGCGGCGCCGAGCCAAAAGCCCGGAGCCCGGACTTCAGGCCCCCGTAAGTTTCTCATTTGTCAAACCTCGTCAAATGAGATTTCAGGCTCCACGAGTGTCGCACGTTTCAGGGACGAAAATTGTTGTCGTAAAATTGTTTTCTTAATCCGAAAAGAAGTCACACAACAAACTTTATTTTCATGTTTTGATTTGTTAAATACAAGACTGAGTGATTCTTGCCGTTTTGGGCGCTCTTCTTTTTTTAGGGTGGATCAGTCCTCCGTGTTTGAAGGTCGTAAGTAAGTCGTCGTTTGTTTCCCACGGCGGCATTTCCACCTTTTCCGACGCGCTTGAAAATCTCAAAAATGTTTTCTGGTCAAGCAACACAGAAGAGAAGATTTATGATGTATTTCATTTCATTTGTATGTATTTTTTTTTACATTAAGATTTTAATATTTAAACATTTTTGCAGTCTTAGAACTATGAAATTGATTTTAAAGATACCACTTTATTTTTTATATTTTTTATATTTATTATTTTTACACCTTCCTTCCTGCCGTTTTGCTGTTGTTTTCTCATGTTTTTTTATACTCCAAACTGTCCGCGCTCCACAGAGGCGTCATGAACGCTGTGCCGGCCCCGAGGAGCGGCGGCGGCAGAGCGTCCAGGCTGGAGTGTGTGTGCGTGGCCGAGGGACACACCAAACCAGTCCTCTGTGTGGACGCCACCGACGACCTGCTGTTCACCGGCTCCAAAGGTACAACATAGAAAAGGCGTTTGCCACAGCCAGGTTAGAGTTTTAGGGAGGGTGGATTGAATAGGGATGAATAAAATGAATGAAGGAAATGCAGTTTATCAGGCCAAGACTTGAGGATTATTTTAGAAAGTAGATGGAAAATGAAATAAATCGAAAAGAAAAAATAAATAAATATATATATATATATATATATATTATTATTATTATTATTTTTTATTTTATTTTTTTTTTTAAGGAAATGCAGTCTCTCAGACCCAGATAAGACCAACTAGTTCTCATTAAAGTTAGTGTAAAACTGGTTCCAAAAGGACCAAAAAGCCCTTTGAGGCCGTACTGTGATTAAGGACCGTAGAAATAAAGTGGAATTTACTGAAGAAGGAAGAAGTTGAATTGCACCTCGGTCATATTTATTTTATTTTTAGTCCCTAAAACAAGGCTTCCACTGTTTCTTTCGCCAATATAACGTGTGTGTGTGTGTGTGTGTGTGTGTGTGTGTGTGTGTTCAGACCGTACATGTAAGGTGTGGAACTTGGTTACAGGCCAAGAGATCATGTCGCTGGGGGAGCATCCCAGCAGCGTTGTGTCAGTCAGGTACTCTACCTGTCTGTCTGTCTGTCTGTCTGTCTGTCTGTCCATCCATCCACCCACCCATCCATCCATCCATCTACCCATCGATCCACCCACCCACCCATCCACCCATCCACCCACCCATCCATCCATCCATCCATCCATCTAATCTATCTGTCTGTGGTATTGTAGATACAGCTCCAGCCTGGTGTTCACTGTGTCCACTGCCTACATCAAGGTGTGGGACATACGAGACTCTGCCAAGTGTATCCGCACCCTCACGTGAGTACACACAGCAGATGACGTGTCAAAAACACAAAACATTTCTTATCCTTCATTTATTTTATGCCATTGACGCATTCTGCATCCTCCTAGTTTGACATTTCAACCGCAGTTTGTAATTCCAACAGCTTTGCAGTGGTGGCTTGTTTGTGGTGAAAAGGCCGTTCAATTCATTTTGATAAAATATTTGTTTTGTGTTTCCGTTCTCAATGATCAAATCGCAGTATGGCTATAACTCAAAGCACTGCTTTTTAAATGGAGAAATCTTTCTTTTGGGTAAAATTTTAGTTAAAAAATTGTGATTAGTTGCGATTGACGACACAAATTTTGTGCGATTAATTGTGATTAATTGATTTAGTCGTTTGACAGCCCCAATTTTGTGGTTTGTGTGTGTGTGGGGGTCTTTCTGTCTTTGTATATTATTGCTGTGTGTTTATACTGTATACTGTGTGTGTGTGTGTGTGTGTGTGTGTGTGTGTGTGTGTGTGTGTGTGTGTGTGTGTGTGTGTGTGTGTGTGTGTGTGTGTGTGTTTCAGGTCCTCGGGTCAGGTGAGTCCCGGGGACAGCTGCTCCTCCCTGCGCACTTTGAGCATTCCTCCAGGGGAGAGTCAGATCAACCAGGTCACCCTCAACTCCACCTGCACCTTCCTGTACGCCGCCGCCGGCAACGCCGTGCGCATGTGGGACCTCCGCAAGTAAGAGCGCGCAAGGAAAACCCGGAGTGCGCGATTATCCGATTTGTCGTTCAATTAGCAATTCAATTAGTCGTTCGACTCATTCATTTTGACGAGGTCAAGCCTCGTCAAAATTATATTACATACAACACATATTATGTATTTTCAAGGTTATATATACAGTAGTTGTATAAAGTTATGGAGTTATATATTTTTTATAGTACTGTACTGTATAGTATACTGAATATAGTTATTCTATAGCATTTAATACGGCTGGGCAATATATTACAATATTTGAATATTACAATATTTTGTCATGAATACTTCTCTGTTGCTCATTTCGTTACATTTTGGGGTTCACCGTTGATACTTTCATTCGATATTCACGCACAAGAAATATTTGAGAAACATTATTCATGTGGATATTAACGGACGGAGCAGCGAGCACCGTCAGCGAAGTTCAGAAAACTGCATTACTTTACTGTAATGCTCCTTAAAAACAACATTTAATTATATCATGGTATCACGACGATCAAAATCCAAGACGATGTCTCGTCTCATGTCACAATATCCGTATTAGGTTTATTATATGATGTTATAAAGCGTTACGCTGTATATCGCCCGGCCCGAGTGTTTTATTTACCAAACGAGAGCTCGACTCAAATTCCTCTATGAAATATAATTACACGTTGTGAACAACTTGTTGTGACACGTTGTTATTATTGTCCCCCTCCAGGTTTGCGTCCACGGGAAAGCTGACCGGTCACCTGGGTCCCGTCACGTGTCTGAGTGTGGAGCAGCTGGGCGGCGGACAGGACCTGGTGCTCACCGGCTCCAAGGACCACCACGTTAAGGTAAAAAGCCGTCCGTGGACACGCCCGCGCTGCTGGAATCCCGTCCGCCTGTGAACTCGAATGGAAGGAATGGGGGACTGGCCCACGCGTTGCGAGATCAAGATTGCAAGGCTGCACTAATTCGTCTAATTCATCAGTTGCAGACCAAACAGCAGCTCTGTGTCCATCACAGCAAGTTTCACTCTAAAAGTGACGACTATTTGTAGCGATGAAAGTTTCGACTCTTTGTTGAGATTGGGTTCTTGATGAGTCACTCGGTAAAAAAAAAAAGTCGTACGATTTGTCCGGGTCGGGGTCTGTTTGGTTCAGTCTGAGTCACGCACGTTGAGCGAGGGAGTCGGCCTCGGCTCTTAGTTAAATTAAAATCGTTTTTTTGTTTACTCGGGTTCCCTTGCAAATACCTTTTCCACACGACTGCGGGTGACTGTGCACTGACTAGGATTTCTGTGCTGTGTTGGTGCGGATACGGCGTCCGGCATTTTTGCGTTTTTGTTTCCTTCCGCAGATGTTTGAGGTGACGGAGGGCGCCCAGGGCAGCCTCGGCCCCAGCCACACCTTCGAGCAGGCCCACCAGGACGGGGTGGAGGCCCTGGTGGTCCACGCTGAGACGCTCTACAGCAGCTCCAGAGACCTACGCATCAGGAGATGGGACCTGAGCAGCAAACGGCTGCTGCAGGTCGGCAGAGACTCTTTTTGGGCTTTTTGGTGATGTCATTTTTGGATGATGGCTTTTACATTAAGTTAAGATTATTCCACATAGTAAATGTGTGACATCCAACATGAAAACAGTCCAAATCAATTGTGCAGATCCATAGGAACGAAGGAACTAAAGAAAGGTTTGATGTACTTACTGTAAGTACAGTACCACATTTACCATTGTGATATTTCAATATTGATATATTATTGAACAAGGTTATTTATCAAGTTAAGATCATTTTTCAGCCCAACATAAATAATAATATATGGGTTTTTTTATATATCTTTATATTTATCATTTTTACATATATATATATATATTATACAGATAAAAAAACAGATGACTTAAAACAACCTCATAACATTGTCTTGTAACACAGTCACACTGGAATCATAAGGGAGACGATAACGTTCAGGCAGTCGGTCATTATTGCAAAATCCCCTGGGGATTAATAAAGCGATTTAAATAGAGGGAAATTAAATTATTATTTTTATCTTAAAATTATAATTAGTTATCTTGGCTTATCTCAACCCCCTCCCCAACAGGAGGGGGTTAGGACACCGTCGGGACCTCCAGTAGAGGGTCTTTTAATGATTGCATTGAATTGAAATTATTGTAATTGCTTGCCTGTGGCAACGGCCATTATTCCGAAATAACCCACCCCTGAATATGACTATCTAGCAATCAGAGTTGAGTATTACACAAAACCGTGTAATACATAAGGGATGATGGGGATTTGCGATGTCCACATCCGCATCCCTCGCTCCAAGTCTCCCACTGTAGTTCTTATGCAGCGTCGCAAGGTGGCGCCACAAGCTAGCGTTAGTGTGAAACCAGGCAGGAAGAAGTGGTCGCCCGTGGCGATGGCCGTTATTAACATCAGTGGTCATTATTCAGAAATAACCGACCGCTGGGTCCCCGCTACGACCAATCAGAATTGAGCATTTCCAGTATGTAGTAAAAAATGTTAATTTAGCGTTCAGACAGTATATTTTGTGTGTATTGTTGTCGTCCTGTGCGGCAGTCGGTCAGCGCCCATGCCGACTGGGTCAGTGCCCTGGCGCTGGTGCCCGGGTCCCCGGTGCTGCTGAGCGGCTGCAGGGCGGGGCTGCTCCGGCTCTGGCACGCCGAGACGCTGTCGCCCCTGGGGGAGGTCCGCGGCCACGACTGCCCCGTCAACGCCATGGCGACCAACAGCAGCCAGCTCTTCACCGCCTCCGAGTGAGTTGTCCAGAACACCCAAATGTGTCCCAATCCAGGGAGCGAGTGCTGTTATATGATATATGCTGTGATTATTATTATTTTATTATTATTATTATTATTATTTTTATAAACAACCGTTTTTTGTCTTATTTTTGTACGGAAAACAGTAATGGACCGAAATCAGCGACAATATCAGACGTCACAAAAAAAATAGAAAATAAATGACAGAAACAACGACACGACCACTGGACACTGTTGTCACACGGCTTCAGAATCAGAATGTGTTTTTATTGGGCAAAGTACATTTTCATATGCAAGGAGTTTTTTTGGGGTGTGAGGATTGCTCGTTGCTGTACACACTATTAATGCAAAAAAGTTTGAGGGACTGAGAAAAAAAAGATAAAAAAGAAAAACAAACAAATTCTTATCTAAATAAATGTACAAAATGTGATTCTGTATACAGGAAGAATGAAGTTAAAAGACATGCTATGGTTTGAGTATAAATATAGTATTGGTTGTGGGTATTAATATAAAAAACATGGATATTCTGTGCAGGATAGATGGATAAATACATGGATTATAATAAATATGTAGGTTTAAATTATTGATGATTTGTTATGCGAAATTATTAATTATGACTAAATGATTAGTGTCTACAATGTTATTACAGTATTATTATAATATATTTATTGTATATTATATATTATATAGGATCTAGACACTATCTCTTGAGCCAGAAAGATAATTTTTCATGAATATAAATCAATATTTCTCAGAATGAGCGCGCACTCCAAATCAAAGTTATTATTTAAAGGGTTGCTCCAGGTTTTTGGGGCGGGAGTGGAGCTAGGCTGGTCGATCCCAGGCATTGAGCTTACACAGTCACTGCACCGTGCAGCCAGTCGCTATCTCCGCACCTGACACACAGTCCAGCACGGAGATTGGTACTGGCCTTCTAGCCCTGAATCTGGGACCTAAAAAAAAAAAAAGATAATTTCCCCCAAATATTGAGCATCCCTCTAAATAGATAAATGTACATGAATTAAATAGTGAATATGTGATTCTGTACATGTAACCTAACTGTAATGTGATGTGTGTGTACAGCGACCGGACAGTGAAGATCTGGCAGGCCAGGGGCTCCCTGGACGGCGGACTCCACTGAGACACCGATTCCACATCAGCGACAACGTGACGTTACCATCTGGATTATTTTTCGTTTCGCTACAGACGGGACCCAAAACAGTTCCTGGGCCCGGTTTTGTTTTGGCTCCGAGGACGCCCTACCCCCCCGCCCCCCCCTTCTATCCACAAGTCATTCGAAACGACCGGCTCTCGCGGTCCGACGGCGCCGGACGACAGCTTTGACCACAGGGGAGCGTTTGGGGGAGGAGGGGACACGGACGGCTGAGGGACGGATTTCGTCGGGGGAGGTGGTGCGTGGAGGACATGCTAGGCAGTCCACAACTGCCCCGTCTTCCAGGGTCTTCCAGGGTCTTCCAGGGTCGGGAGGCAAAGTGTCGACTCGGTTCGGTCCTGGGTTCGAAGGAGCCTCTCACCAAATGAATTCCCCAAAAGTGTCAGGAAGGAAGAGATTTTTATTTTTATTTATTTTTTATTTTATTTATTTTTTGATAACAAGTTGGGAGAAGACGGGCTCTTGGGCGGTGTTATGGCGGTGGAGCGTAACGTTGACCACAGGTGGGCGCTGCCGGCGGTGTGAGCGGCGATAGCGGGGAAGAGACACATTTGACGGATGTTCGATGTTGGATGTTTGATATTGGATGTTGGATGTGAGCGTTCTCATCCAATCTCATCTCATCCGCAAGAGCTCCAGTGCCCCCCCCCTCCCCCACACACATTATTTTCCTGTCGTTTTAACGGTGAGGTCGCCATGGGAACAGCCGTGGATGGAAATGCACCAAACTAGCTTTCCCTCAGGGTATCCATCCGCGGAGCCAGACTCAAGGGAACCAGGACACTAGATCCAAACTGATTTGTTTTCTTGTTGGATACGAATCCGGACGAACGACTGGGAGTGTGTGTGTGTGTGTGTGTGTGTGTGTGTGTGTGTGTGTGTGTGTGTGTGTGTGTGTGTGTGTGTGTGTGTGTGTGTGTGTGTGTGTTGTGTGTGTGTGTGTGTTGTGTGTGTGTGATCTGTGGAAAAGTGGAAGAATACAGTTGAACAGAAATGGATTTTTATTTTTTTTTGTCAACCAAAATACCCAGCATGGAACGCTGGGTTTCCATGATGGAGTAGGGAGATACAAGAGGTCATCGCAGAGAGAAATGGAAGTTCACCAGCAACTACTGTAGTCTGTTCTGTGTGATCCAGTGATGTGGGGCCTAGTCTGAGTCTCATAGATGGATAGATAGATAGATAGATAGATAGATAGATAGATAGATAGATAGATAGATAGATAGATAGATAGATAGATGGATGGATGGATGGATGGATGGATGGATACTTTATTCATCCCCGGAGGTAAATGGCAGTGTTCCAGCAGCTCAAAAACAATAATGATAAAAGTATCAATAAAAGTAATATGATGAAACAATAAAAACCAAACCCTAACAAATGAACAACATCAAGAAAAATAATCCTAAAATAAACAACAAACAAGAAAAGATTGGAAATATGCAATAAACGGGGAAGAAAATGACATTTGACAATCAATCGCTGTATGAATAGTTTGTGCAAGTCTTCCAATTAAACGTCGCCATTCTTCAGCGTCTTCCAGCGGTATCGAACCGTGAATTAAGAAAGGGAGGAAGGAGATGGGAGACAACGGCTACAAACCAATATTCATAGTCGAAATGACTGATTATCCTTCATGCTGAGCTATACACGAGATACATCATTTGTTTCGATTTGAAAAACAAAAATCGAACCAAGGGACCAAGATGTTTGGAAAAACAACTTGGTCCGATACCAAACTTTTAATAACACCATGAAATTCAAGGCCTTTTAATTTCGGAAATAGCTACTGTGACGTATATCTATGTCAAAACATCTCCATGTATATAGGGTTTATACATAATTTCTCCAGCTGCACACTGCCAGGTCGAGAAACGTAGACAAACGTATTTATTTTGTCTCTGAATTTTGCTGTAAACGATGTCGAGGAAGAACACGTGAATCAGGGCTCAACAACAGACTTGTTGTTTTACAGATTTGTATTTGTAAACTCAGGATGCAGAACTTGATACTTTTGAACTAAGGGGAGCCAGAAAAAAACAATGCAAATCATCAAAAATATAGACCTCCTTATGTTGGATTAATCACCACCGAACGATTCATCGCCATCAAACGATGAATCACCACCGAACGATTAATCATCACCAAACGATTAATCATCACCAAACAATTAATCACCACCAACCAATTAATCACTACCAACCGAATAATCACCACCGAACGATTAATCACCACCAATCGATTAATCAGCACTGAACGATCAATCACTTACGACCGATTAATCACCACCGACCCATTAATCACCACCGAACGATTATTGACCACCAATCGATTATTGACCACCAATCGATTATTGACCACCAATCGATGATTCACCACCAATCGATGATTCACTGCCGAACGATTAATCACCGCCGACCGATTAATCGTGATCAAAGATGCATCGTCAAGGTCAATATCTCAGTATTACGTCAGTAGTCAGGTATATTCTGGAATCGGTGGCGTAATTAGGTAAATTCAATGTTATTTTGCAGAAGATGTGAACTCAGTGATGAAAGGTTCAACTCTTTTTAGAGTCTGTTCTTTAAGAGTCACTCAGTGGGGGGGAAAAAAAAGTCTTCGATTTTTCCGACTCTTTGTTCGTTTGGTTGATTAAGTTTAAAACTCTGCAAAACGTTTCAGCATTTCAGAGCTCACTCAATGCTTTATATTTCTGTTTGGTTGGTAAAGCTGTCATTTTTCTTGTCGTCGTTGTTTTTGTGGTTCCATAAATATTTTAAGTTTGATCTTCCATGTTTGTCGTATCCTTTTAAATCACTTTCTTATCAGTCAGCGTGGCATCTTCTTAATATCTTAATCATCTTCTGTGGATTCCCAGCCTCATAAAACTGTAAACTACGCAAAACCAAGGCTCGCTGTAGGATTCCGAGATCACGGCGAATCAAAAAAAGGTGATTCGGAAAAACCTGCAGGGATTATATATCTTCACCATGTTTGCTGTGATTAAGTGTGTTGAACTTGTACATTTACTGGTATGTGTAAATAGTGAGCTTTAATTTTTTCTTTCTACCTGTTATATTGCAAACAAATTAAACAAAAACAACAACAAAAAAAAACAAAAATCCTCCAACCTCTTAGTGATTCTAATGTCAGATGCTGTATGGAAATAAATCATCTGTCAAAAGGACGTTCAAATGAAGGTTTCTTTATCGTCGTCTTCTTTTAGTATATCAATGAGAGATGACGTCATAGATCAATCATGTATTTGGCAAAATAGTAGATAACGGTGAGGTTCAGGAAATATTAATGAGGCGCTCGACAGAAATTGGGTAATTACCCGAAGCAACCACCAGATGTCAGTATAATCTCAATACACTGGTACCTCGACTTACGACTGTAATCCTTTCCATAAGAACGGACGTATGTTAAAACAGTCGTATGTCGAGGCAATTTTTCACATATAAATTATGAAATCATGAAGGGTGAAAATAATCAAAATACACAGCACAAACACAGTATGTATGGAAAAAATATCGATAAGCCACGAACTACGTGCACACACCATGTAGATCCCCGGCTGACTGGCTGCCGACTGGCTGCCGACTGGCTGCCGACTGGCTGCCGACTGGCTGCCGACTGGCTGACTGCTGACTGGCTGCCGACTGGCTGCCGACTGGCTGACTGCTGACTGGCTGCCGACTGGCTGCCTGCTGACTGGCTGCCGACTGGCTGACTGCTGACTGGCTGCCTGCTGGCTGCCTGCTGGCTGACTGCCGACTGGCTGCCGACTGGCTGCCGACTGACTGACTGCTGACTGGCTGCTGACTGACTGCCGATGCGCCAACTGCAAATTCCCACGGTCGTCTCTTGGAGCAGTCGGTCGCAAGTCGATACAAATGTTGCCGGCTATCGCTGCTCGTATCTTGGATTTAGTCGTAAGTAGATGCAGTCGTAAGTCGAGGCACCACTGTATGATGTAATAGTAACGTCATCTGTAATAAACCTATTTGAGATATGATCAACTGAAGAAATACAGATACAGAAGAAACTAGAATGAAGTATGTAAAACATGTTAATAATGCAAAATGACACCACCCTTACACCCAGCTGCTTTGTTGATAATCCGTCGTCGCTCCTTTGCTTCTAGCGCGTGTGAGAGAGAGAGACAGAAAGCCACGGACACCAAAAAGAGGGAATGAAGAACGAGGCCAGAAGTGCATTAAGTCCGTTCATCAATAAAAAGCCAAAGAGGGGACATTCATCCTGGAAACACCCGGACGGTGACCCACACACTTTGCCGTGACAAAAACCTGAGAGAAACTCCTTGCAATATCAAATATTTAATAATCAATTCATTCATCTATAATATTGTTTTGTCATCGCTTTTATCAATGTGTCATCACACATTGTTATTATTGCTGTTATAAGTATTATTATTATTATTCATTATAATGATTAATGATATCATCATATTATATGAATATACAGTATATAAAGTAATATTATATATATTATACTATATGATAAGAATATTTTATTTCTTCTTGCCGGTAGTGACTGTCAACCTCTTCCATGAGGACTTAATCCCTCCATTTGATGCATTAGGAAATTATAAGATTTCCGTCTCTGGAACCGCAAATGTGAGCGTTGTATTGTTTTGATTTAGGGTCGTTGCTCTAGTTATGGAAACTAGGATCAAAACGCTCAATACATACAGTACGTACATTCCCCCAATGAAATAACGGGGACGTTTTAGCCATTCATTTTTTTGCTGGGGGACCCCCCCCCCCCCCCCCCGGAACCTCGTGAAGGTCCCTCCGGGGGGCTCTCCGAACCCCACGTTGAGAACCACTGCAACGCAGCACGCTGAATGAAAGGGATGGCGACGGGGGAAGAGAGAGACGTGAGGGAGGGATGGAATGATCATTTCCTCCCTCTTCGACCTCTCTTCGGGATCCTCCTCGTTGTCCACCCAGTGAGTCCTGCCGGCGCTGCTTCAAGACGGCGGCAGCCCCAAGACGGCGGCAGCCCCCTCGTCATGGAAAACAGATCAAAAAACAATGGTAATGTTTTTGTTTCGGTTGTTTCTAGCCACGACGGATTGTTACTTCTACGCTTCTATCAATTTTTATTTTTATTTTTTTTTTTACTTTAAAAAAAT
>NC_137208.1:6896107-6908607 GCF_960531495.2 Zeus faber
TTAAGTTGTATTAAGTTGTAGTTGTAAGTTCTATTAAGTTGTATTACGTTGTAGTTGTAAGTTGTATTAAGTTGTAGTTGTAAGTTGTAGTTGTAGGTTGTATTAAGTTGTAGTTGTAAGTTGTAGTTGTAGGTTGTAGTTGTAAGTTGTATTAAGTTGTAGTTGTAAGTTGTATTAAGTTGTATAAAGTTGTAGTTGTAAGTTGTAGTTGTAAGTTGTATTAAGTTGTAGTTGTAAGTTGTAGTTGTAGGTTGTATTAAGTTGTAGTTGTAAGTTGTATTAAGTTGTAGTTGTAAGTTGTAGTTGTAGGTTGTATTAAGTTGTAGTTGTAGGTTGTATTAAGTTGTAGTTGTAAGTTGTAGTTGTAGGTTGTAGTTGTAAGTTGTATTAAGTTGTAGTTGTAAGTTGTATTAAGTTGTATAAAGTTGTAGTTGTAAGTTGTAGTTGTAAGTTGTATTAAGTTGTAGTTGTAAGTTGTAGTTGTAGGTTGTATTAAGTTGTAGTTGTAAGTTGTATTAAGTTGTAGTTGTAAGTTGTAGTTGTAGGTTGTATTAAGTTGTAGTTGTAAGTTGTAGTTGTAGGTTGTATTAAGTTGTAGTTGTAGGTTGTATTAAGTTGTATTAAGTTGTTGTAGTTGTAAGTTGTATTAAGTTGTAGTTGTAAGTTGTTTTAAGTTGTATTAAGTTGTAGTTGTAGGTTGTATTAAGTTGTTGTAGTTGTAAGTTGTTTTTAGTTGTATTAAGTTGTATTAAGTTGTAGTTGTAGGTTGTATTAAGTTGCAGTTGTAAGTTTTATTAAGTTGTATTAGTTCTATTAAGTTGTAGTTGTAAGTTGTATTAAGTTGTAGTTGTATGTTGTATTAAGTTGTATTAAGTTGTAGTTGTAAGTTGTATTAAGTTGTATTAAGTTGTAGTTGTAAGTTGTATTAAGTTGTAGTTGTAAGTTGTATTAAGTTGTATTAAATTGTATTAAGTTGTAGTTGTAAGTTGTATTAAGTTGTATTACCGTAAGTTGTATTAAGTTGTAGTTGTATGTTGTATTAAGTTGTAGTTGTAAGTTGTAGTTGTAAGTTGTATTAAGTTGTAGTTGTAAGTTGTATTAAGTTGTAGTTGTAAGTTGTAGTTGTAAGTTGTATTAAGTTGTAGTTGTAAGTTGTATTAAGTTGTATTAAGTTGTAGTTGTAAGTTGTAGTTGTAAGTTGTAGTTGTAAGTTGTATTAAGTTGTAGTTGTAAGTTGTAGTTGTAAGTTGTATTAAGTTGACCGATTCTCCGACTTGGCGTTTCGGTTGCCAGATTTGTTGTTTACACGCGGGAACCTCTCTCCGAAGTGAAGCTTCGATCACGATTCAGCGGCTGAAACAATAACGGGGTTTGGCGCCGCGTCCTGGCCGCTTCATCGGCGTCGCCTGCGCCCCTCTCGTTCGGCATTGTGACATCACTGTGCGCTGTGGCCAGTCGGACGCACCACATTTGGGGGGGAAGGCTCTTGGGGCTACTTTTGATCACATCGGGATAGCGTCGGGCGGGGTACACCAAATTTGGGCTGGTTTGTGAATTAACTGGAGTTTTTTGTTTTCTTTTACAAGCTCATTCCTAAAAGAAACGATGTTTTTGTATTAGATGGATTGTATTTTGCTTAGTTTCCTTATAAAACAAAATAAGGGCCACACGACGGACGGTTTTCTGGTGTATCCCGGAATATCTGTCTATCGTTCCGTCATTTCATATCCCATTTAGAATCCAAAATCTAAATCAGAAGTTATCGTCTTTTTTCCCCGCCCGGGGGGGAAAAGTGTTGTGAGTGTGGGGACGGCACCGCGGGGATCACGGCGGAGCTCCGAGTCACTCCAGCACCGCCCCAAGCCGGTTCCCCGAACCGGAGGAGCGTATCCGCCCCTCGCACCGGCAGCGTGCATACCCCACGCTGCTTCTTTTGTACGGCTCAAAATACCTTTTTTATTTCCAAGTTGTACAGTTTCATGTCGTTTCGGCGGGAGAGAGGTCGAGGAAGAGAGCACCGGCAGGGTGGAGTGGGCGGAGAAGAGTGTCCGGAGTGATCCGTGACAGAAGGGTTCCAGCAAGAGTGAAGGGGAAGGTCTTACAGCACGGTAGTGAGAGCAGCCGTGTTGCACGGTTCAGAGGCGGTGGCACCGACAGAAAGGCAGGCGGCTGAACTGGGGGCGGCGGAGTCGAGGACGTTGAGGTTTTCACCGGGAGCCGACGAGGACGGACAGGATCAAGAGCAAGTGCATTAGGGGGACGGCTCGGGTCGGACAGTTTGGTGGGGAAGCGAGAGAGGCCAGATTGAGATGGTTTGGACACGTGTGCAGGAGAGATGAGAGTCACGTTGGGAGAAGGAGGCCGAGGGTGGAGCTGCCGGGCGAGAGGAGAAGAGGAAGGTTCACGGATGTGGTGAGGGAGGGAGGACGTGCAGGCGGGCGGTGTAAGGGAGGAAGATGCGCAGAACAAAAGGTGTTGGAGGCAGACGATCCGCTGTGGCCACCCCCAACGGGAGCAGCCCAAAGGAGAAGAAGAAGAAGAAGACGAAGAAGAAGAACGTTTTATGTCGTTGTCTGTTAATGTTGCGGTCTCCTCTACTGTTTTCTTCCCAATCCCACCGGAACCATGACACGCCCCTTTTCCGACGCGTTCATGAAGTCGAACGTGACGGCATTTCCCCCGGCAACGGGGAAGGTGTCAATCGCCTATTTTCAGCGGGTCGACCCGGGTTCAACCCGCTAATCTTGCTGTGGACACGGTAATAGGGCTTGTCTTTGGTAGTTTGGGCGACTTGTGGTTGTGCTGGAAATTGTCATTCTGATCTGGCAACACTGATCTCTTTCCATCCGCCTCCTCATTGCCCTCGAGGAAGCAGAATCTCTGCGTTCATTTGTTTAGGTACACAATGCAAGAGTTGGGACAACTTAGCAGCTCATTTTCTTTTGGATGTAGACTGATTAATATTCAAGTTTCAAGAGGTTTATTTGTCACATACATATACATACTTTCATACATATATGCGGTGAAATGTCTTTGCAACGCACCCGGAGATTTTGCACAATAGTTTCTAAACCGAACATAATCGCTCACCTAACTCCTACCTAGCAACTAACTGAAACTAACTGCGTTCCGTTTTAGGAATCAGTTAGTTTCAGTTAGTTGCTAGGTAGGAATTAGGTGAGCGATTATGTTAGGTGAATAGAATAATATAAATAAAATAAAATTTAAATAAAATAACACTCAAAAAGGTAATACAGAGTCGGGGTACAAAATGGAAGTAAAGGGAATAGAGTTACGTATATGGGAAATGGAGTCCGATGATCCTCGATCTCCATTCCATACTTTTGTGCTGTTCCAGAGTTAAAAACACCGAAAGTCAGCTCCTGTCTTGGTTACTTTTTGGGAGTGTTTAGCTCACTGCACCGCCAAAGTGGGGGGGTGTTCCGCCCAGCCTTTTCCTGTCCCTGTCAAGCAGAAGCCGGGGGGGGGGCATCCCAGCGATTGGGCGTTGAAGGTGTCCCCGGGGCGTGTGCGCTGAAAAATCGCTCCCTTCCTCCGGTGGAATTTTCCATTTTCCGCTGTGAATAATCGCAGGCGTGCAGAGAATATCTCCGCGCCGGCAGCCGCAGAGAAGATGCCTGAGGGGGGGGGGGGGAGTGGTGGCAGTCTTTCTGTTGGTCGTCGGCCGCAGGTTGTTAGTCCGATCGATCCTGTCCGCGGTGAAAGACCTTAAAACAATAGTCAATATTGTTTCCCAAGCAAAGGTTGCTCAGCGTTGGACTTATATTGACAGGGGGGGGGGACATGTCAATGACAAAGTAAATGTGATGATTTGCTAGACGTCTCCACCCACTTTGTAGGGGTTCTTGTGTATGCGTGAACATCCTGGCCGTGTGTTTGTAGTCGTAAGGTTTGTGAATGCTTTTCGTGGGGTTATTTTTTTCGTTTTTTTTTTTTATTGTCCTTAAATGTAGGCCATTGTCATTGCCCTGCATTATTTCAGTTGATACCCAAGGAGCTATCTGATCTCGCACTCTCTGTGGGGCAGTGGGATTTGCATGCGCGAATGGGCACCAAGCTGTTTTAAGCAGTACTGTGTGATCCAAAAAATGTCTCTGCAACAGCAGACCATTTCCAGTAAAAAAAAAAAAAAAAAAAGCGAACAAAAAGAGAGATTCTCATGAAGTGAATATTTTTACTTCGCACTGTAGCAGTGTGGTGGCCGGGTTTCTTCAGTGTTATACAAATATGTGAACAACTTATGGGTTAATAGGTCCTTTTTTTGGGGGATTACCCTATAGTGTTATGTAATGTCATATTTGGTTTATTTCGGTTCGCCAAATTGTGTATGTGCGCCTTGTTTGCTCATCTACTCTAATGCCAACTGACCTAATTGCCATTTGGCTTTTATTCATCGGTTCAACTGAAATAGTGAAAGTGAGAGAGTTCAAAACTCAAAGTAGCCGATGAAAAGAATTTTAAACAAATTCTGGGGTAAAGAATGGGGCACTGTCATTTTATTATTTTTCCATTTTTTTAATGCAACGTCTTGCTAAGTGCTAGTTTTAACGGTGAGGTAAATTGTAAAGAATTAACATGTTTACATATTAAGCATTAATAGAAAACAACATGTTTTTTCCGCAGGCTGTATGAATGTGCTCGGTATAGATTGGTAATGTGTTAGTCACTGTGCTCTGCGCCTCCCCTGTGGAGAGTGCAGCTCACAGGGGGATGCCTCCATTCTTTTACCACCTCCACCCTGATGGGGGGCTTGCGTACCATGGTTACGGCCAGAGGTGTGTGTACGCGTGTGCACGTGCTTATGTCGCGTGTGTGCATGTTTAATGTGCAGTTGGCTTGCCTTATACATGCACATGTGTGTGTTTTTGTGGGTGGACAGGACCGACAGTATAGAGAATTACCATGGTGACTACTTTTTTAGAGGCGGGTGTGTGCGTGTGTGTGTGTGCGTGCATATAGGTTTATATCAATGAATTCACTGCAGAAAGAGCGGCACGGGCAAAGCAATATGTAGAGACAACTTTGAGACACAAAACATTAAAGCAAAATGAATGATGCAATCAAAACGACAGACAGGCAAGTTTAGACCATCTTACGGGGTTAAAAGTGCCATACATGTGCCTGTGTACACTTAAAACATTAGAATGGAAACTTGTGAGACAAGGGCACACGAAAACAAGCTGCAGTGTCGTAGATCACATTCTAGCACTATTTAGCAAGCCAAGCTCGTATTTGAGCATTTTTTAGTTGTCCGAAACCATAGTGTGCATCAAATAATATGTGGATAGCAGCAGGATCAACACTGCACAACACACTGGCAAGCATCGACCCTCAACGTGCTAAGAGAAAGCACGGTTATGGAGTGATGCAGACCTGTACGCTGTGACGTTGTAGTATGTCCTCGAAGCCATCGGTGTTTTTACTCAAATTCTCAGATAAACCTGGACCATAGTGGCCAGACGCAGTATGTGCGCAGTATTACGATGAGACAACATCCAAATGATCGCAATCACTAGACGTCCCCAGGTGAAACTAGTCCGGTGTGAACAGGGGCCAAACATGGAGCTCGACATGACACCGCAGTAGCGTAGCGGACCGCGGCTGAGGCACTGAGGTTTTTGTTTCCTGTAGAGAGCGCCGTCGCCTTTGCGGATTTATCAACGGAACGTCTTTTCCAGAAACCCCTGCCGAACGAGATCATTTTCTCATGCTAGATGGTCATAGAGGAACAGCCTGGCATGTGCCCAGCAGCCACTTTAGGAACAATTATGAATTGATTGAGCGCAAGGTATGATTTGTGATCCATGCAACACAGGCAAGAACTCAGAAATGGAAATTCCTTTACTCTCACACACACACACACGCACGCACGCACGCACGCACGCACGCACACACACACACACACACACACACACTCCTGTATTGATTCACGTGGCAAGGTGAATGCTTTTTGTTATATGCCATTATACTTGTTTTGCAGCATAAGTGTGTGTACTTCTGTTCTTTTGAACTCATTTGCTTGTGTCATGTGGATTTGAATAAAGCGACAACCTTTAGGACCTGCTGTTGAAGCCAATGTTGAAGTGTCTTTAAAGTACGTAACAGCCACTAGACGCTGCGTCAGCAAACACAGACGGAATAAAAAGGATGGAATGGGAAAAGAAGAAACTTCAAGTCGGTCCATTTTTTCCAACAATATCTTTGGGTCCCGCAGCAAAAGCAAAGTACTTTTTTCTAATCAGACGTCTGGGTTGTGAAATTGAAAATTGTTGTTTCATGAAGAAGATATTAAGGCTTAAAGAGCCCAGCGCTGGGGCGCACTGACGCACACCAGTCTTAACCAGTCCAATATATACGGAGCAGGTTTCCTCGCGCGTTTCAAGAAAACACAACGTCACTCAGTTCGCACAGGCCGCTGCTGTGCTCCCGTCGGCCATCGAAAAACTCTCCATCCCCGAAACCCAAGACTGAATACTCGGTACGAGGAAAAAATGCTCGGAGTCAGGAAAAAAATGCCATCCGTGCATCCCTGAAGACACGAGACAGCATTATAGATGAAGCTACTTGTCATTGTGCTTTATGCTCTATTTTCATTTTTTATTTTTTTGTTCCGTCTGCCTTTTCGGTTCTCCTCCCGTCCCTCCCTCTCTCTTTCCTTGTGGAGAAAGACACGCTCAGAAAGGGGGCAGAGTTTGGAACTTCGCAGGGCTACACACGCACACGCGTGCACACACACACACGCACGCACGCAGGCACACACACACACACAGACACACACCAAACATGGCAATGCATCAAAGTCCAGTTCTAGGTTGTGGACATGGTCTAAATAGAATAGCTTTCTTTCCTGGAGGCTTTTTTCTTTACCGAACCCAAGTAAGTGTGGAAGTCAGTGCTATGTCTACTGAATGTGTGTATCTGTGATAGCGTAGCTTGTCTCCCAGAGGAGTGGGTGACAGGAACACAGACACACATTTAAACACACACACACACACACACACACACACACACACACACACACACACACACACACACACACACACACACACACACACACACACACACACACACACACACACACACACACACACACACACACACACACACGCACAGTGGAATCCATTTCTCTGCCTCTCTATTTGACTGTCACATCTCTTTGTCTTTGTTCCTTTGTATATTTTGTATATCACTCCATCTTCCCAATGATCATATCTATTTGTCTCACCGTAATTCTTTCTTCCCTTCTCTCTCTCTCTCTCTCTCTCTCGCTCTCTCTCTCTCCCTCATGTATGTACGCGCTCTATAACTCGTGTTTCGTGTCCTGTGAGCCAGTGCGCCCGTTGACACCGGCATCTCTCTCTGCATTCGACAGTATAATCTATGCGATCCATCTCTTCCGCTCCCCTCCCGACCCACCTCTCCAATCCTGCGCCCCTTCTGGTGCATTTAAAGTCAGGAGTTAGCGATGGCCGGATCGATACTGAAGTATGGAAGCTTCCAACCCCGACGTTTCCTGTTGGGAATCCGTCCTCACGTCACATCACATTAAATGGCATTGTATAACAGACGCCTTTCGGCAACGAGGCGTACAATAAGTTCATTTGATGTTAGTAGTTGAAACAACTGAGCCTCACAGTCTTCCGCGGGGACGCCTTCTATAAGAACAATATTAACACCAAGTCAAAATACAGATGCGTGTTTTCATTAAACAATAATATTTTTATGAAGTCAAATACGTATCTGATACTGTGACACAGCTTATACTGTACAGATACTTGAATCAACACTTTGTTTTGTGAAGCGCTGACAGTGCCACGTTGGAAAAAAATCTTGAACCATACACTCCTCAACGCCAAAAAACAACGTTTGTTTTTTTATTTGTAATGGGGCATTATAACCCTCTTGCGACTCCCAGCGGGATTTACTGACAATGCCTTTCTGATTGTAGTCTGTCTTAATAAACCGCCCGGAACGAAAACCATCATCGTTTGATGATGTCGAGAAACGGGGTCAAGTAGTCAAGTAAAAAAGCTCTCTGACGCCATTACCATTCACGTTTATGAGTCAAGCAAAGTAAAAGGCTCTATTGGTTTTAGTCGAAACGTGTTCCTTAAAGCTTTCATACAGTCGTGCGTTCCATAAATATCCCATTGGCATCCCACTGACCCCTGGCCGATGGGATGCCCCTCAATCTTCAACCGTATGGGCCGAGAAACACAATATTTACTGTGAGGACCTCCGTGATCAGGAAGCATACCGTTTGAAGGAGCTTCTGAATGAGCTGGGCTATTTATGTAAATGTGAACGTGCATACACCGCGACCTCCAATGACGTTTTTAAAAAGTTACCCGGCCCTCATGATGTGGTAGCAAATTGAAATGGGCCCAACACACCTGCGGCGTCTGAGCACTGTGCCATGTGAAGGAACTGTGAGCTACCTGTCTGCCTCAACCCCCTACGCCCAGACATTCTGCTGATATTCCCTCCCTCCCAAAACATTCAGACATAAGTACCTTATTTCAGTGGTTCTCAAGTGTCGGATCACAATCCAAAACTGGGTCGCTGGTCCATTTCGAGTGGACCCCCTGTACATCCATTTTGTCAAAGCACAGCAATTCGGTGTTTTGTTTTGTTTGTTTTTTTATAGCCCTTATTGCACTTTTTGTTTGTTTTGTGTTTACTCCATTACACATTTTAGGAAATCAAGTGGCAAATCATTTAGAATGATATATTTGGCTTTTGACTTGGTGACAGTAAAAATCTGGATCCTGAGCCCAGGCCAGTCGAGGACCGTAGCCCCTTAATCAGTACATCAGTATTCCGCCTAGACGATTTTCATATACAAGGTATTTTGTCCTGGTGAGGATTGGTGCACTTTTTTGTAGACAATTAGCCTAAAAGAAAGAGCCTGAAAAAGTAAAATATAAAGTAAAAGTAAAAATTTCCAAATAACCATAAACAGCACGGTTTTTTCCCCTCTGCCATGGGGAAGAAACTGTTCATGTGTCACAAGGTTTTGGTCTTGATAGAGCGCAACTTCTGGCCAGATGGCAGCATCCCAAAGAAGTGATGTCCGGGGCGGGGAAGTGTCGGCGGCGTTCTCCCCCACGCGCCTCAAGGTCTGGGAGGCGCGCGGGTCCTGGAGGGAAGGGAGGCCTCGAATCTAGACTGCAGCGGACCGAATGATCTAGATTCTAGGCTTCTGGAGTTGCCCATGCCCGTCCCAAAGGCTCTGTTTGCTGGACCTGCAGTATTTAGACAAGAACAGCAAAGGACTCAATAATAATAATAAAAGGACTCAGCAAGGACATTCTGTTTGAACGCTCCTTTGCTGTTGGTAGATACAGAGTTTTGCGCGATTAGAAAATTCCATCATTGTGACTTTGTGAAGAATTCGCAACGTTTTATTGTTTCGTTCTGCTTATCTTGAGTGAGTTTTGGGGCTATACAGGCCTGTACCATTTGTTAAATTGGTTTGTCATACTCATGTCAGTCAGTTCTGTGCCTACAAATGAGTTGGAATCATTGGCAATAGTACGTAGTTAATCAGGTTAATTTCACAACGTTCATCTCCAGACCTCCTGTAACAGAGAGGAGCAGAACTCAATTTTCTAATGACTTGGCCGCATGGCTGCTCTTCTCAGCTCTGGGCGGAGGCCAGTTGAGCATAGGACGAAATAATGTATTGATTTTAGCCGCATCAGATGAAATCAAGCTGAAAGTTCAGGGCCGACGAGATCTGGGATTCAAATCCAAGGCCGAGACGGAACGCTGTCTCATGAGTTTTTTTTAGCATTTGTTGTGGAAAGAAAGAGCACTGAAGGTCATGCTCACTGTCCAACCGTCGAGTCTGATTTTAAAAAATAAAATAAAATCCAAATTGAGGGAAAGTTTTGTGGTTTGTTTTGTGTTAAGGAAAGGCAATATGAACTATAATCTCAATTTGCACTTAGCTTTTTTTATGTGGATCGCAAGTCCTTCCTTAGAAAATTAGCTTAAGCTGCACTTAACACGAAACAGAAGAAAAATATATTTTGTTCCGTGTTCTCCAGCAGCGTTATACCACCAGAGTCATAGCAGCAGCAGAGGAATTGAGAGGAAGATAATATAATAATGTATAGGCTACAGTATGACTGTATGTATATATATATGTGTGTGCGTGTGTGTGTGTGTGTGTGTATATACTGGAAATTACATGGCAAAAAATTGAAGACGGGATTTTATTAACAAAATGTTTTTGTCACCAAAATCTCCAAATGTGTTTAATCTTAAGGGCAAATATGGCCTTTTGCCACATGAAAACAGGGTGCTATTGCTGGTATTAGCCCATGAGAGAGTCAAGATACGAGATACTTTGGATTGTGGGGCCACAGCAGGATTGATGGAATACCCTGACACTTAAAGTTTTAGCCAGTTATTATTAAAGTGTGTGGTGCACGAGTCAGATTGGGAATGTGAAACGGCGCCCATTCCCCCTCGGCTAGTGCTGTAATTACCAATTTGTCCATCGTCATCTTGCCCGAGGCACGAAGTACACGTCAATGAGATTGGTAAAGTGGTAAAGTGGACTAGATTTTCGGATAACATAACACTAAATTGATCCCTTCTTGAGTAATTAATTCAAGTCTTTGTTAGCATAGTAATCATGTGCGGTCGATCAATGGGAGGATCCAGTGGCACCATATCTTCCATGACAATCTGGGAATTTCCTTTGCGTGTGATGTTGACCTGACCCATGGGTCAGGTCAGACGTTTTTGTGAGAGTGAGTCATTCTGCAGGTTGATGGGTGGATCCACTAGGTGGAAAACTTCAGTGGTATTGTGAAATGCTGTCATCAAATCTGTATCAGAAACTGTGTTATTGCTTTTTCCCTGCAGGACGTTTCATCAATGGACTTTTAAGGTGAAACAACGTGCCAAAAAACCGCTGATGGCTTTGCCGCTGAAAAGGCGACAGCGGGTTCTGAGCGACAGTGCAAAAATAAGGATAGGCCTTAAGATCTAAAATGATATGATGATGATGATATGATGACGAATCCCCATTTAAATTGGAGAATACCAAATCCAACACCAAAAATGTGGTCATTTGTAATTCTGTCATGACTCTTTATGACTAAAGATTTATTCATTCTCAAACGACTATTGGATGAGATGGATAAGATATTGACACACAATTAATATTTGAGAAACCGTTGTTCATGAGTCAAATCATTAGTAATGTGGATATTATGAGCATGCAGGTGGAGGCGTTGATTAGAACAGTAAGAACAGTCTATACTGTAATGCAGCCTTAAAGACAACATATGACTACATCACCATATTACCAGAGCCAAAATGCTTAAATTAAGTGAAAGAACCGTTACACCTTCCTGTCCAGCCTCTTCTTAAACTTGTCTCCCTTGCCTCTCAGACTGGGAGGAATTTAGCCATTTACCCAACAAAACGATTTCTTCCCCTTTTATTACCGTCATAGGCCGCGGCCGTTCACAATCTATTCTCCTTTCCCTCGCTTTTCTTTCCACCTCCCCCCTGTATCTCTTCTATGGGAAATGATTGCACTGACCTTTTTGGCCCCATGGAGCTCCTATAATAGCTCCCATATTGAAGACCAAAGTGACAAGCGACTGCTTTGAAAGGAAAACAGGGGTGCCCGCTGCGTGCTGGATCAATGCCAAGAAGAGGGTGTGTGTGTGTGTGTGTGTGTGTGTGTGTGTGTGTGTGTGTGTGTGTGTGTGTGTGTGTGTGTGTGTGTGTGTGTGTGTGTGTGTGTGTGTGTGTGTGTGTGTGCGTGTGTGTGATTGGGGCATGACGACTGCTGATGACTCTTCTCTTTGTCTATTTACATGTTGCACTGAGCAGCGGGGAGCTCAATGATTTTGGATGAGAACACAGAGGTTCCAACAATCAACGGGACAAGGGTAATAATGGAGGAATGCTTTTTAGCTGTCAGGCTTTGAAGGCATTGTCTTGTCTTGTCTGTCTGTCTGTGTCTGAGTGTGTGTGTGTGTGTGTGTGTGTGTGTGTGTGTGTGTGTGTGTGTGTGTGTGTGTATATGATTGTGTGGAAGTGTGCTTTTGTGTGTGTGTAAGTGTGTGCGTGCACGTGCGTGTGCATGTATTTTATGTTTCTGTGTGTATATGTTTGTGTGGAAGTGTGCTTTTGTATCTATGTGTGTGTTGTGTACTATTGTGTATGTGTTCGCTTGTACACTATGTGTGTGATCTTGTTTGTGCCTTAACTGTGTGTGTCTGTATGCTGTGTGTGTGTGTGTGTGTGTGTGTGTGTGTGTGTGTGTGTGTGTGTGTGTGTGTGTGTGTCTAAGTGCATGTGTTTCCGTGTGTGCATATATGATCGTGTGGAAGTGTGCTTTTGTGTCTGTCTGTGTGTAATTGTGTGTTTTTGCTTGTATGTGCTTCTTTGTGATTTTGTGTGTGTTTGTGTTCTCGCACACGCCTGGTTTGGTCTTTTTCAGTCGGTCG
>NC_137208.1:6911107-6941107 GCF_960531495.2 Zeus faber
GATGGAGCTGTTGGCACGCTGACGGGAAATATGTTGATTGGTGAAACTAGGTTGGTTAGACAGACTCACAATGAGAATGGTGACGAGGAACATTAATGTTAAAATCTGTGTGTGTGTGTGTGTGTGTGTGTGTGTGTGTGTGTGTGTGTGTGTTAGAAAACTAGGCTGCGTGTTTTATGGGCGTGCACATTGTGAATGTGCTGCTTGTAAATGTCTGTCTAAATAGACAACGTGTTACCATAGAGTGTGTGTGTGTGTGTGTGTGTGTGTGTGTGTGTGTGTGTGTGTGTGTGTGTGTGTGTGTGTGTGTGTGTGTGTGTGTGTGTGTGTGTGTGTGTGTGTGCGCTGAGATGGTCGCTTGGCTCTCCCAGCCCTTGTCAAGAAGAATAAGGGCAAATCCCTCAGAGAGAAGCATAGAGCAAGTACTGTACAAGCCACTGATGCTCTTCTAGTATGTGTGTGTGTGTGTGTGTGTGTGTGTGTGTGTGTGTGTGTGTGTGTGTGTGTGTGTGTGTGTGTGTGTGTGTGTGTGTGTGTGTGTGTGTGTGTGTGTGTGTATGCGTGCATATGTGGACGTATCAAGGTGTATAATTTATATGAGTGGAGTTAAGAAATTATTGGTCATATTAGGGCTGGGTGATATATCGATCTAATATCAATATCGTGATACGAGACTAGATATCATCTGGGATGTTGGTTATCGTTTCTATAGTGATACAGTTGAATGTTGTCTTTAAGACTGTGTTACAGTCAAATAATATAGTTTATTGGACTGTAGACGGTTCTACATGCTCAAATTAACTCCTATGACCTGCTTGTTCATAATATTTACATTACGAATCAAGGTTTCTTGTGTGTAAATATCTAATGAAGGCACCTGAAGTCATCATGAAGTTATCAACATCAAGGTATTCTTTAAAGCAATATTGGGAGATTGCATTTTGTCAATACCCCCCAGCCCTAGGTGGTGTGAGAAAGGGGAGGGGAGAGAGAGAGAGAGAGAGAGAGAGAGAGAGAGAGAGAGAGAGAGAGAGACCTGTAGCATGGTGCTCAGTGACCTGTTCGGAAACATCTGAGCATGCCCAGTTGGCTCCTCTCGCTCCAATTGTTGCCGAGAATAATCCACACACGCATAGATACCACGATCTGTCACAACATTAAAATCACCACTAATAACCTAATAACTAGTTCTGACGCTCACGTGCTCATTGTAGGTGCTTTCAGAGGTGGACAGGGTTCAACATGGACACTCTGACCGGTCTGTGGCTACACAGCGCCATACACATCAAGCTGTGATGCACTGTGTGTTCTGACACCTTTCTATCACAGCAGCATTCACTTTTTCACCAATTGTGCTACAGAAGCTTTTCTGTGGGATCGAACCAGACGGGCTGGACTTCACTCCCCACGCGCATCAATGAGCCTGTCTCCGGTTCACCGGTTGTCCTTCCTTGGATCACTTTTGGTAGGTACTAACCACTGCACACCGGGAACACCCAACAAGACCTGTAGTTTTGGAGATGCTCTGACCCAGTCGGCTAGCAACACAGTTTGGCCCTTGTCAAAGTGGCTCAGATCCTTACGCTTGACCATCTTTCCTGCTTCCAAACCATCAACTTCAAGGACCGACTGTTCACTTGCTGCCTCATACATCCCACCCCTTGACAGGTGTCATTGGAACCAGATGATCAATGATATTCACTTCACCTGTCAGTGGTTTTAAGGTTGTGGCTGATCGGTGTGTAATTGACATGCAAATAAATGTGGGGTGAAATATTCAACACAGGGAGTTGATCAGGTGTGTGTGGATACATACACCCACACACAGACACACACATACACACAAAACGTGCATATATATAAAAATGATTTTGGTCAACTTAAGGCCAATGGGGTGGTGAACTTTAATTCTCTGTAGATTCACACATACAAAAAGATAAACCGGATAAAGCCAGAATCGGTCGGTTTAAATTTGCCACCCAGAGGGTGTATTCAAAGCTTACATTCTAATTAAATGCATTTGAAATTGTATTTAAGGTTAGTTGGTTTCAATGTTTGTGTCAAATCTCCTGCATTCCTTTTTATTGAATTAACATGGCTTTCATTGTTGTTTTCATAAAGTGTGTCTTATCAATTCCATCTGCTTTCTGCTGGTGTTTTTACTTGTTTTGTTTATTTGTTTGTATGTTTCCATGGTGAAGCAAGACAGTTGAAGCCATGCAGGGAAAACACTGCCATGGGTATTAGGTCATGCACAGAGAGTTAATTCCTGTTGATTTACTGTATAGTGTGTATGTGTGTGTGTGTGTGTGTGTGTGTGTGTGTGCGCGTGCGTGCGTGCGTGTGTGCGAGCTGTATCTAGTTCAGTGAGATGGTTTATTCTCAGTAGAGTCATTATTCAGGTCACGGTCAAAGAGAAAAGGAGTAAAGGCGGAAGGAGGGAGTGAAATAGAAAGAGACACATTGTGTGTGTGAGAGAGAGAGAGAGAGAGAGAGAGAGAGATTAAAAAAGAAGAGAAGAGATGGATAAAAGAGGCTCTCATCCAGAAAACACCCTCTTCATTGCAGAGAGGGGAGGAAGGATGGGAATGGTGCGGATATGGGAGACATTAAAGGATATGTTGGCTGATTTTCAACCCAGGCCTAATTACAAAGTTGGCTCCATCATCCGCGATGGACGAGAAACGTACGAGAAACGTGCCACTCTGCTGCAGCTTCTGACTGTGCTTAAATTAAAAAGTGCAGTGGGGCAAACGTTTAAGCCTTGAAAAAATGTTGTGCATTTAATTTTTGAAAATGGGAAACTCACATGACATGTTTTTAACATGTTTTATATAACGGTAATATCACATCTGATTTAAAATGACCTTTTTTGCAATTGCCACAATACATCCACAGCGTCGTGTTGGCTGTAACCAGTTGCCAGTTTGAAGTGGCGCAACTCCCTGTTTCTAGTCTCTTCCGTGAGTGCTGATGTAGCCGAGGAGTTTATGGACGCAGCACAATAACACCCTGAAAAAACTTGCATAGAATGCAGGGCTTGGGACCTTTTCCCTCTCCAATAGACCTCCGGTATGAAGACTATCGATGACAATGCTGTGGGGCACATGGCCTGAGAGCCAGGGGGTGAGATGAAGAAAGTGCAGAGGGGTCTGAATCATGTCAAAGGGGATCGGAGAAGCAGATAAGAAGTGCAGCGGTCGGAAGCAGAGATGTGTGAAATAATGTATTGATCCACAGAGCAGCGATGTCCAGGAAGGAGAACGGGGGATGAGTTAGACCAGGGCCACCGAGAAGAAACCCTGCAGACGGCGGGGAGCACACATCATCAGTCCGCCAGCAATTTCAACAATTCACACCGGGGTGACAGGTGTATCAGGGCTGTCACGACCATGACATTTTATTTGGCTATTAAATGTCATACAATTTGCTAGAAACAAGTGAATTTGCCTCTGAACCTCCATTTTTTATTTTTCATTTGATGCCACTACCATAGAACAAGTGTATAACCGTGGATCCACCTTAGCCAGGACAAAAGAATTTTGGAATATTGGAACATTAAATGTTTAAAAAAGGACAACTTTTGAGGGAATCTTACACCGTTGGAAACACAGTCTCGGGTCACCTTTCTTAGGGATGCCACAATACTGTAACTTGTACTTACTGTAGTCTTGTGTCACTTGGCATCGTGCTACTTCATATTATCTTTGCGGGGATGGAATTGAAAATGTGATAAGTATTTAAAAAAAATCCATCGCTTTCTTGACTGTCGCTGAACTTCCCTCAGGGGATTGAAAGTGTGGCCGTATCTCGTCCTATCTTACCTCATCATACCCTTTATTTTACACACTGGACTGTTTTACACTTGCCTTACACATTATTTATGATTTTTTGTTTTTTTTATTTTTTATTCATGATTTTCACTTCAGAGTATCTTCAGAAAATACAAAAAAGCAGAATAAACATGAACAGCGATTATTATCATTTGTATTTTTATTTTATATTTATATTTATATTTTATTTGTAAACGCTTTGGGACAGAAAGGGGTGGGGCGTTAAAAATGAATAAATAATAAAAAATACATAGATACTAATGTAATGATTACAAAAAAACAGTAGCACATACATAAGTACCATAAGTATGAAGTCATCATTAATAAACTATAAAGTGCATTTATGCAAATTAGACACTTTCTACAAATTCTACCAAAGGACTTGTATCTTAATTTCTCTTAATGCTTAAAATTAGAGCACCTCCTCCAACCACTGCATGAATGATGTGAAATGAGGTTTATTTGAATTCCAGTAAAGCGGAATGGTACTCCCACAGACCCACAAATGATAACGCAAAGAAAATGCTGTTGAGCTTTCAACATTCAAAATTCCAACCGCAATTGAAGAGTGCATCCAAACTACATCTCCCTTTGCTTCTTCCTTGTTGGCTCTGCATGGAGTCGGACTCCCGATGAGGCCCAGGCCCCAGAAATAGAGCAGGTTGATTCAAGTCTCACCCTCGTACAGTAGACGGTCCTCCGCTGCTACAGCCACACTCAGCGGCAGGCTAATTAGCCTCCCTCTGTCTCTGGATCTTCCTTTTCCCTCTCTCTCTCTCTCTCTCTCTCTCTCTCCCGCATCATCACCTCGCTTGGTAACTTGTGTAGACCTCAAAGGACACCGTCTCTCTCTTTCGCACGTCCTCCTTCGCTTCCCTTCCATCCTTTCTACATTGGGGACATTCCCACGACCCTGATCTCTTCTCCACACCTGTCTTGTTTCCCCCTTTTTTTTTTTTTTTTTTTTTTTGAGATTGTCACCCTTCTCTCCCACCTGCTCTCCTCCGCACCCTCCCGTGTCTTCCGCCCATGCCTCCCTCCATCCCTCCACTGGGCTTAAAAAAACAACCTCATTTATTTCTGCAGAGGAGCAGATGAGCAGGGCATGATGGGGTGAGGGGTCTGGAGTGGGTGTCGGCTCGGGTAACATGCACCATGGGCAAGGAAAGGGAGGGAGAGAGCGAGCGAGAGAGAGAGAGAGAGAGAGAGAGAGAGAGAGAGAGAGAGAGAGAGAGAGAGCATCTGTACCCTCGTTAAGGCAGTCAGACACCCAGCTGTCAGTCATTGCTCTCAAGTGGCCCCGGTTGGCCGTTAGTTGCCATGGCAACATTTCCCACAATGCATGCCTTCCTTTGGGGCCACAAGCAAATGCGCAGAGGTCAGGACTTAGGAGTGTGTGTGTTTGTGTGTGTGTGTGTGTGTGCGTGTGTGTGAGTGAGAGTGAGTGAGTGAGTGAGTGAGTGAGTGCCTGTGGTGTGGAGATAACCCCCCTGAATGTCACATGACCAGGGCTGTAACTGGCCTTCACGGTAATTAGACGGAGCCGTCATCTCCGTCACGGATCTTACCTCACCCGGCACCCTGTCTGTCGCGCTGCCTGTCCGCCTGCGCCTCTACCTGTCAGTCGCTCCACCTCTCTCCGTCGCTCCGCCCTTCTGTGTGCCGCTCTGCCCCTCTACCTGTCCGTCCCTCTACCTATACCTTTCTGTGTGCCGCTCCGCCTGCCCGCCGCTCTGCCTGCCTGTCGCTCTACCTCTCTGTTACTGGACCTCTCCGTTGCTGTGTTTGTCGCTCTACCTGTCCGGCTGTATTTGATTTTGATACAGGCCACGATTACATCAAGTAGTAGTTTCAACCCGATATTTATCAGATGTCTAACGGTACAATTCACAATATATAATGTATAATTTATATACAATATATCGATATGTTGACATTTCATACGTCATGAGAATCTCTGCCAACTTTTACACCATGCCATCTGATGACTATCTGTGCAACAAATGTAGTTCAGTACAAAAATGTAATATTTCAATCAGTTTGTGACAATTGTTGCATTTAATTTAAATGGCTGCAGACCTTCCAAACAAAGTGGTCATCGCAATAATTCAAGCATTTTCCAGGTGATTCAGGAACTGAGAGAATGTCATTGAATGATATCATTTCTGCGTCTGTTTTTTTTGTTTGTTTTTTTTGTTTTTCTTCAACCCAGCCCTTGCATCTGTCTGTCCCCTCTTCATTTCCCTGCTCCGTTGTGTGTGTGCAAACAGGGATGCTGACTGAGTATGATAATTGGAAAATGTCTCCAATGACAAAAATGAGAAAGAACAAATGACTGGTATGGCTGATATGAGGATGTGCTCGGCGGCTCCGCTGATCCGGTGTCAGATTTCGCTTCCTGTCACTTTGAGTGACAGCTGTCATGGCGGGGATCGTCAAAGCCCCCCCAGGGGGGCGGGATAAGATCATCAGAGCAACATAGGTGCTTTGGGATCAGCATTGTCAAATTGTCCAATTGTGTGTGTGTGTGTGTGTGTGTGTGTGTGTGTGTGTGTGTGTGTGTGTGTGTGTGTGTGTGTGTGTGTGTGTGTGTGTGTGTGTGTGTGTGTGTTTCCCAGTTATTGTAGCTCATTAATTTAATGTTGTCCACTGGTGTTAAATATACTGCATGTTTGTGCTGCGGGATTTTCCTGTATGATGTTGTCTCTTCCTCCTCTGGTGCCTGCGCCTCGGTATGAGAGGATGAGGGGAGAGCAGAGACATGAGTCATTCGCATTGTCCTTTCAAGTGGAAACCCTGACAACTCACATACATGCGCGTGCACACACAGACACACACACACACACACACACACACACACACACACACACACACACACACACACACGCGCACACAAACACGCAGACATGTGAAGTCCAGAAGCCCTTTCTGGGTGTCAGCATGTGTGAAGTGCTTGCAGCAGCCACCAGAACACACTTTTTGCCAAAGTCAAAATTTGATCTCAGGGGGAGACGGTGTGTTTTCATGGAACGAGGAAAGAGCGCCCTCAGCCAAAAGCGCAAAGCGTTAAAGCAGCTTTAATTGAGTTTATTTGCTGTCGGTCCCCGGTATTATGTAACCAAGCATTTGAGAGGGCAGTCAAAAATCACATCTCCGGTGAATACCTCAACATTCATATTATCTGACAATATTTTGGGGGTGGCTATTGCTGCTATCATACACACACAAGAACTATTTAAGGAATAAGTAATCACCAGTAATATGGATATAGAGGCATTGATTCACTGTAACGCAGCGTTTAACATGTAACTGTGTCACAAAGTTACAAAGTTCCCAAAATACCACACAATATCTAGTCTCATCAAGAGAGAGACAGACAGATATGACAGCATATGAGTTTAACGGGGCGGGTGAGTAAAGAGCGGCAGCAGTGTGGACAGTCTCCAGTCAGCAGCTCTTTCAGAGGCTTTGTCCCTCTGCGTTCCTAAAGCCTGTGGAAATCCCTGGAATTAGGGGATCATGGGGGGGGGGGGGGGGGGGGGCGCTTCAACGCCCTCCTTCTCCTCCAGCGGAAACGTCAGAGCAGGCGGCCGGGCGGGGGGTCCCATTCCAGCTCTCATCCAGGCTACAAAGGCCTGGATGAGAGAAACGGATCCAGGGGGCCCCCCTTCAACAGAGCTCCCACGCCATTAATGAGTTAATGATGCTGCTAACGAGGCTGGGCTCTCGCGTGGGCTTTAGTATGTCACCGCTCCTCCTCTTCCCTCCTCTTCCCTTTATCCCTCTCTTCCCCCCTCGTCTCTCCGCTCCTTTTGCCCGTCCTCTCCTCCTTCCCTCCTCATTCCTCTTGAGTCGCCTCCTCTCTCCTTCCCTTCGCTGAATCACCAGCCGCCACAATTATTGGACGTTATCCAATCGCCAACATATTTGAATTGAATTAGTAGGTCTCCCATGGCTTTCACTGTTGTGGAATGGATCTGCCGCAGCCTCCGAGTCTCCCCATTTGAAGGAGACGCCGTTATGATGCTTCTAAATTTCCAACCTGTGCCCAGCCTGAGGGAAGTGGAGCTTAAATATTTGTGAGGATTACTTGCACGGAAACAAAGTGGATATCTGTGTTCCTGTCACCGCATACCATATACTATAACCATAGACTATCAGACCTTTCCGCATTGTCCGTCATTATGCACGGTGCCTGAGCCGGTGAAATGGTGTACTTTTTAAAAATGAAGCCATCATCATTAAACATTAAACGTCAAAGCAGTTGGCTTTCAAGGAGCAAGCAGCACGCCACTGTGCATTACCTGTTCGGCACGCACTATTTGTGTCCATTTGAGACACCACACACGGTATAACCCAGATGCCAGTCGAGGGAAATTGCCGACTCCATAATTCGCACTGTCCGTGGGAAAATAAAGTGAAAAAGGAAAACTTATATATTATACTTATATATTTATGTATAAATATAATGCGCCCCAAGAACAATTTCACATCTTCACGTCGCATTTTCCTTCCAGAGCCGGTGTGCAACAGCGTAATGTCCAGTAGGAAAAAGTGAAGGAAGTGAACGTCTGTGTACTTAGATGGCTGGAGGACGAGATCCTGTCTGCCTGCCTGCCTGTCTGTCTGTCCGTATCGAAAACACTCACCTTAGCAGCTCGGGGAAGCGCCTGGTCGTGGCTGTTTCAGAACCCGTTTGAAGACAGAAGTCGTTTTGGGGGTTTTTTTTCGGCGAAACTCGTCAACGCTTCTTTGAACCTCTCGGTTCCCGCTGCCACCCGCCACGATGGGGGCTGAGGTTTCAGATCAGGATTGTGCCGTCAACAGGGTTTTTGTCTTTTATTTTCCATTGTGCGACGTCGGATGACGGTGACTTTGTTGTTGAGAATTGTCCCTGGTGAAGCGGGCTATTTGTCTTCTTGTTTGGGTTTAATGAGAACGGTGTCATCCGTGTGTGTATCTATCCTAGTTTTGCTTTTATGCGCACAGCATTTCTACGGTACAAATAACTTGTGTCTTCGTTACGATACTTTAGGTATTTAGGTATATACTCAATTATATCCATGTATACATTACAATGGAAATATGAACTAATACTTTGGTTAGGATGTAGGAACGTAACTCGTCAATGTTTTTTGATGACAGAGCTTTGTTTTGGGGACATAGTTCTGTGATTACTGTATATGCCATGGAGCTGTTAAAATGTGAGCCAGCGCAGCAGAACCCGCATTGTCGCGCATTTCTAAAATTGCCAGGAGCCCCCAAATAAGTTGGGAAAAAAACCTTTCTAGAAGGAAAATAAGATTTTTCTAGATTTGTGTTCCTTTGTGTTTTTTTTATTTTAAGACAACATAGATTACATGGGGAAACACAGTTTACTTAACGAGACGCTGAACAACGCCGATCGATGGTTTCCTTTCATGCGACCATCCGGGTGAAGATCATTCCTCCATATTTCATGTGATGTGACGTCACAATGTGAAACCGTTTTGATAGAGTTCAACCTTTAAGTATTGCTACTTTTACACACACACAGACATTATTGTGTAGGGGGCGTATACCACTGTGTACCAATGAAGAAGTCAAGCTGACGTGAAGGTGATTATCTCAGAAACACAGTTTGCCGCAGCCTCGTCATTAACAAGTCATAGCCTTAAAAATATTTCCTGGATTTGCACCAGTGACGGCGTTTTTTGAATCTCTGATTCTCCACTTTTTCTCACAAATGACGTGAAAAAAAAGTACCCACGATCCGCGGTGGGTCACATATGTCCTACCGCGTACATTTCTTACACTAAGGTTTATTCAGACTGTTCAGAATCAAAAAGCGGGTTTCGTTTAGCGAAGAGCGCTCGTTCCCTCTCCTCTAAACAGTATTTTTGGTTGGTTTGCCAGTCAATGTGGAGGGAAATATACTAGAGGTAAATACTGTATTAGGGTCTAAGAGTCAAGCCAAAGAGATATCTGTTTAGGCCGTATCGCATTAATATCCTCTTGTTATTTTTTATTTCCATGCACTCCTAAAAGCTTCCCCATGGGTGTAAACAGGATGTAGTGTTTATACATTTGTACGTCTCAGAGAGGGGAATACGTGCACACCACTATGGCTGTTTCTCACTGGCTGTGAATTGTGACCTGCCTTCTTGTGCGTCTCTTCACAGAAACCTGCTGGACAGAGACACCTTCTCCAAGTCAGACCCAAGTAAGATCAATGTCCGCCCTGTTTGCTCGCAGCTCCTCAGCGTATGTTTGATTGGCAGGTCGGCGTGAGCGTCTGTCAACGGGGCTTCAGTGCGTCTTTGATTCAAAGCTGCTCATTTACTGGCCCCCCCTCCCTTTCCACACCAGACAGAAGGAAATAGATTCAAGACTCAAGATTCAAGAGGTTTATTCATCACGTACAAGTTCAAGTTCAAGAGATTATTTGTCACATACATACACATACATTCATACATATATGCAGTGAAATGTCATGACACCCGGTGATTACGCACAAGCTCTATGAGCTCGAAAAATACTCTAATGTGCGTAATCGACATACATATACATACGTTCATACATATATGCAGTGAAATGTCATGACACCCGGTGATTACGCACAAGCTCTATGAGCTCGAAAAATACTCTAATGTGCGTAATCGACATACATATACATACGTTCATACATATATGCAGTGAAATGCCTTTACAACGCACCTGGATTATGCACAATAGTCACTACAATACAATACAATACAAATACAAAGAAAGGGAAGGAATTAAGGAAAGAAGGAAGCAGTAGGCAGCTCATACCTGCAACAAAAAAGCTTATTTGGCAAAAAAAAAGAAGAAGTAAGAAAACCGACGAAGAACCATCACCGAGAGGAATAAGACTAATTTAGAAATCAGAGAAGAGGGGAAGAGTTAAGGAGAATGAGAGTTGTATCGGTATCGACAAAGAAAGAGTGGTATCGTAGAAGTGGAAGGAGCAAGGAGTTACACAGGGAAGAATAGTATCAATAGTATGATATAGTAAAACGCAATTATATAAAAGACAAGAGGCCAAAGAGAGAGATGTGTAAAGGACGCAAAGTTGTCTGTTTGTATTTCACTGTCTGTAGTTGTGACTCATTTTGTGTGTGGGGGTGTGTATGGGGGTGTGTGTGTGTGGGTGTGGGTGTGGGTGTGGGTGTGTGGGTGTGGGGGTGTGGGGGTGTGGGTGTGGGGGTGTGGGTGTGGGTGTGTGTGTTTGGCTGTGTGTTAGCAGTTTTCTCCCTAAATGGGATTTGAGCTGGAGGCTGTACAGAGCAGCCTGATAGAGCACTCCCTTCCTCCCTCGCAGCCGACTTCCCTGCTAGCCATACTGTAAATATTTGGGCCGGGGGACGAGGAAAGACACTACAAGAGCTTACATAATGTGCTAAAATGACAAAGTTATATTGACAGCTGTATTATTTATTTTTTCATGAAATGCAAAATTTAAGATTAGAAATGTCCAGTGTAACATAGCATGGCGATGTTTATTAACAACGACAGCAGCATATTTATCATGAAGGTGTATACGTTTTTATTAAAGTGAGATGGAGAAAGTATTATCACAATATACAGTATATATACAACAGTGGTGTCAATCTGAAATGACCTGGTCAGGTTGTCTTCTTGGAGGGGGTCCATGCTGAACTTCAAGGGAAAACCGGCCTGTTGTTTTTTTTGTTTGTTTTGTTTTGTTTTGTTTTTCTCCCGCACATAAATGAATTGCCTTGCTATCCTATTAGAAATAGCTGCCGATGAGCTCTTTAATTCTGTTTCATATTTTGAAAACATGAAGTACATTTGTGTGGCTTAATCAAACATTGAAAAAAATATTTGTGGGCCAGATTTATAAATTTACTATAACCATGTAGCGGGCCACATTAAATTGTCTCATGGGCAGGATGTGGCCCCCGGGCCTGTAGTTTTATATCCCTGATAGACAGGGTTGTTACCAGGTTCTTGAAGTGCTTGAATGGTTGAATATTCGCATTGAACAGCCAAATCAATTTGACTGACAAAATTCAGAGTCGGGTACAGCCCTAATCAGTTTATCTGATTTGTGGAGATGTTTTGTACTATTTAATTAGATTTTAATTTGTTTACTTATTTGATATTTAATATCATCCATCAATGTATTCAATATCGCCCTGAAAACCCCGCAGTAGCTTGAGGGGTTTTCATGAACGGCCATTCACACACACACGCACGTGTACATTTAAAAACAGAGTGTCAGCACATTTAGCACACATGAAGAAGGCGGAGACGGTGATGGTGGTTCCCCCATACGTCGAGGAGAGCAGGCTCTTGTGCTGAGTAGCACTTGTGGTTATGCTGAGTGCTGAGAATCCGCTTTCATGATGTGAAGCTACATGACGGGGATGGAGGGAAGGAGAGAGAGAGAGAGAGAGAGAGAGAGAGAAAGTTTCTGTGTGTATTCATGTATGTGTGTGTGTATGTGTGCATATTTTCTGTCTCTGTGTGTGTACACACCGTACAGCCACAACATTAAAACCACTGACAGGTGAAGTGAATAACATTGATCTACTTGTTCCAGTGGCACCTGTCAAGGGGTGGGATGTATGAGGCGGCAAGTGAACAGTCAGTCCTTGAAGTTGATGGGTTGGAAGAAGGAAAGATGGTCAAGCGTAAGGATCTGAGCCACTTTGACAAGGGCCAAACTGTGATGCTAGACGACTGGGTCAGAGCATCTCCAAAACCACAGGTCTTGTGGGGTGCTCCCGGTGTGCAGTGGTTAGTACCTACCAAAAGTGATCCAAGGAAGGACAACCGGTCGTTAAGGTCAGGGTCATTGGTGTCCAGGGCTCATTGATGCATGTGGGGAGTGAAGTCTAGCCCGTCTGATTCGATCCCACAGAAGAGCTACTGGAACACAAACTGGTGAAAAAGGTTAATGCTGCTGTGATAGAAAGGTGTCAGAACACACAGTGCATCACAGCTTGATGTGTATGGGGCTGTGTAGCCACAGACCGGTCAGAGTGTCCATGTTGACCCCTGTCCACCTCTGAAAGCATCTACAATGAGCACGTGAGCATCAGAACTGGACCATGGAGCAATGGAAGAAGGTTGCCTGGTCTGATGAGTCAAGTTGATTTGGCCATCATGTGGATGGTCAAATCAACCTGATTCCCTCGGGTCGGACCTGGGTTAAGGTCCCACCCGATGGAGCATCTGTGGGATGTGCTGGAACAAGCCAGATCCATGGGGGCCCCGCCTCGCAACTTCCAGGACTTAAAGGATGTGCTGCTAACGTCTTGATACCACAGGACACCTTCAGAGGTCTTGTGGAGTCCAGGCCTCAACGGGTCAGAGCTGTTTTGGAGGCACAAGGGGGAGCTACACAACATTAGTGGTTATTAGTGGTGATTTTAATGTTGTGGCAGATCGTGGTAATGGTTGTGTGTGTGTGTGTGTGTGTGTGTGTGTGTGTGTGTGTGTGTGTGTGTGTGTGTGTGTGTGTGTGTGTGTGTGTGTGTGTGTGTGTGTGTGTGTGTGTGTGTGTGTGTGTGTGTGTGTGTGTGTGTGTGTGTCACCACCTGAAGAGAACATCAAAGCCCTGAAGAAATGAGGGGAATGAGCTCACTCAGTAATTTGCCTTTCAGTGAAGTATCTTGTTTTCGTGTAATCCCCTGAAATGATGTTTTTCATAATCCAGAGAGTGAAATTAGGACTTATTTGGAGGGTTAGAGGAAGAGGGAAGGCTTTCATGTGGCTTTCTTTCTGTTGAGTGATGGAATCAAGCGATATTAGGCTTATGTAAATAAATCATAAATGCACTAAAAGACGTTTTTCCAAATTTCGCCTTTGCAATTTGCCGGGTTTGATCAGGTTTGCCAGATTGTCATGACGTTCAAAAGAAAATGAGAAAACTCTGTGTCCTGGCCCCTTGTGCGACGGCGTCCGAGCGGCGTGCTCGCAGTTCAGCCACGTGCCATGCCTGTGGCAAGCCAACGGATCAGAACCGGACGGACACCAAAAGCTGTTTGTTCTCCGTGTCCGAGACCTCCAACATGAGCTAGGGTTTTCAAGATGGCATGCAAATGGCACAAAAACATTTTATTCTGTGATATTTTATATTTGAGCTCGGTGCGAATGAATGAATGCCGGTCCTCACATTTTCAACCCGGAAAGATGAGAGATAAATAAAATGTTGTTGACTTGATTGTTTGTGTTTATTTGCCCCACAGTCTGCGTACTCTACACACAAGGCATCGGAAACAAGGAGTGGAGGGAGGTAAGGCGATCAAGATTTTGCGGCAAGGATGGAATTCATAACGCCATCTTCTTTTAAACACACAGAATTTAACTAAGTGACATTTTAACCAAGAGGCTTCCTGCATGTCCTTGGGAAACTGGAAAACCTGGGACTTTTTGGAAAAGTCAAGGAATATGACAAAATTGCCCCAAAATGTCCTGGAATACATGAGTTTGAACTGCAAAATAAATAAAACGAGAGTAAAGAATTAAATGAAATAAATATAACAAAAATTAACTGAAAATGATTTGAAAAGGGTGGTCGTGTTAAGTCACAGACAGGAAGTTACAATTGTAAAAAGTCAGTTATATTGAGTTATGTCGTGCTTGTGACTGTATGTACATGTGAGCATTTCTGTAGAGAGGGTTCATGAATATTCATATATGCAAATGAGGGTGTACATCTCAGCCCCAATCACTCTCAGTTATTCATAGTGGTGAATAACCCATCATCTGCATGAATAATTGATCATTTAAATCGTCTTGACTTAGTTTGGGTTTTGGACAATTTGTCACCGTGACAACCGGGTTCTAGAGATTCTCACAAGCCGTGTTGATTTCACACTGATTTGACATTGATTGGGCAAAACATTTTTTTTTTTAACTTTTTGTTTATTATTTTATTTTATTTTTTACAGCTTATTTTTCCTCTTCTTGAAGTGAAGGTTTTGTGAGCTCCAGGGTTGAATTTCAAAGATTTTCCTCCCCCCGCACCCTTTCTTCGGCCTCGACTTTATGCAATCCATCTCACGTGGAAGTGAAATCGATTGGTTTTCATGACAATCTATGTCGTTGTGGAGACCGACGGGGGAGGGAGAGGATGTTTGAGGAAAGGCATAGAACTCAACGGAAGTGGGTGAGGATCTGTTCTCGGTGTGGTTGACGCGTCTCCCTCCCTCCTGTCCGTCTTCTTCCAGTTCGGGAGAACGGAGGTGATCGACAACACGCTGAACCCCGATTTCGTGCGCAAATTCCTTCTGGATTACTTCTTCGAGGAGCGTCAGAATCTCCGATTTGATTTGTAAGTATAGTTCAACGTGTGTGTGTGCGTGCGTGCGTATATATATGTATGTATATATATATGTATATATGTGATTTTATATATATCTATATATATTTATAATCACCTATTCTTATTTCTTAATTCTATAGTTCCCAAATCATGTGGCCATTTCCATCGTAACCTGTGTGTCTGTGTGTGTGTGTGTGTGTGTGTGTGTGTGTGTGTGTGTGTGTGTGTGTGTGTGTGTGTGTGTGTGTGAGAGTGTGTGTGTGTGTGTGTGTGTGTGTGTGTGTGTGTGTGTGTGTGTGTGTGTGTGTGTGTGTGTGTGTGTGTGTTTGTGTGTGTGTGCAAGGTTTTAGTTTCTCAGCTGGCTGTGGTGTCACACCAGATATTAAGAATGCCGTTTATAATGACAAGGGTCAAAGGGTCACGGGGTTTGGTGTGTGTGTGTGTGTGTGTGTGTGTGTGTGTGTGTGTGTGTGTGTGTGTGTGTGTGTGTGTGTGTGTGTGCGTGCGTGCGTGCGTGCGTGCGTGCGTGCGTGCGTGTGTGTACACGGTTAAGCAGCGGTTGCCATAACAACCGGGGTACCAGTGGAAGTGATATAGGAGTCGACAAGATGCCTTCAGGGAGAGGGAAACATTTAACCCTCCAAATCTCCTCTCCGCCTCGTACACTCTTTTTTTATATCTTTTTTTTTTCCCCCCAGCGGCAAGTTTCACGCTCACACATCCCTGACACCGGCGTCACACATCCCACAGCCGCCCAGTCTAAATAAATAAAAGCACCACACCTGAACGTCTTCTCCTCAGGATAAACAAAACCAGACACGTTTTCAATCTTGACGAGCAATTACTGGTGTCATGGGCGTTTTATACGAGATTTGGAAGAATACCAACAGCTCCCACACCCCGGAGATCGGCTGTTACAGCGCTAACTGGATTTAGACGTGGAGCGGTTCCGCCTGCCTGACGCCACCCGGCCGGTGTTCTCGGGGCTCTCCGACACAACGACGCCAGCAATGGGGCTGAACGGGCGTACAGCCACCTCTGATCCCAGGCCCAGTGACCAAGACCCAAGACAGGTGTTGCTGCTCAAACCACGCCACCTCCGCACCACAAGACAGTCTTTGTAATAACAATAAAATCATCGGTCGGAGGCCCTGCCCGCATGTATACGGATATGTTGGAGAGCATCGTGCCTTCTCTGCATTTTGGCCCCCTCCGCACGAATAACAGCCTGTTTGGTACTGAACTGAAAACAAAGCTTTTGGAAAACGCCTTCCGGGGCGGCGATTTTCCAAAACTCAGGTTTTCCGTGTATTCGTGTGGGCCAGTCAAACGAAGCGTCTTGAAAGCCCGTCATGACCTCAACTTTCGTATTTGCGCACGCACCAGGAACCTGCGAGTGGCAGCCGACGCCCATTGTGTTGGTCTCCGCAGTGTCTCCATTAAAAGTTGAAAAGTCTCTCCAACTTGAGGAATCGCGCCCATACAATGTTATGGAGAAAGAAACAGAAGAAAGAAAGAAACAGTCTTTATTAGTCACGCAACACACCACACTACAACACATGCTTGCACACACACACACATGCACATGCTTTTGATGGTGGCCGGTGAAATGAATTCTCTGCTTTTGACCCATCCTGGCTTGTCCTTCCTCCGGGGGCACAGCCAGGAGCAGTGGGCAGCATACGTGGACGCGCCCGGGGACCAGGTGATAATTGTCCATCGCTGGTCAGACGATGATGTGTGCATGTTTTTTTTGAGGGGGGTCCTTACTGACGTGAGGTGGAGGAAACCCCATGTGAGCACGGGGAGAACATGCAAACTCCACACAGAAAGGCTCCTATTTGGGAGATAACCCGCCGGAGCACGGTGCCAACAGCGCCCCAGGCGGGAATCGAACCCAGGACCTTCTGAATATTATGAAGAAGCTCGATGCTCTCCTAATGTTATTCTGTGGAGTTTGACATCAACATAGTTTTTGCGCTCTTGTGTGGATGGATTTTTTTTATTTTTATCTTATTTTTTGAACGGAGGGGAAAAAATGTGTTTTTTGCGAAAGGGCCTGATAATCCCAGAGTGGATCTTGGTTCCAGTTTGTTTTCTAATGACAGTTGTCGTAGCACACTTAGCTTTATCTCGGCTGAAGTTGAGGGAAAGGCTCTTGATTAGCGTTAGCATCCTGTCAGCTCCACTCGTCCGCGCAACACTATTGGCCTCTCATGTCAAATAAATGAAATAAATGGACAGTGGTGGGTCTGTTATTTGGTTTGACAGGATGCTGGTCCCCGCTCTGTGTGTGTGCAGGCGTGCGTGCGTGCGCGAGCTGATGTGATATACAAGCACATTCATCCCATGTATAGCCTTGTGACCGATGCTTTATGTTTGCATGCTGGCATGCAAGCGCGCACACACACACAAACACACACATTTAGGGTTTTGTGGAGAGTCTGACGGCACAGTAGGCATACAGACAGGCTATTAATAGAACTGTGAAACCTGTGCTACTCACTTGTGTGTGTGTGTGTGTGTGTGTGTGTGTGTGTGTGTGTGTGTGTGTGTGTGTGTGTGTGTGTGTGTGTGTGTGTGTGTGTGTGTGTGTGGGTGTGTGTGTGGGTGTGGGTGTGGACAGATTGATGTAAAACTGTAATACTCTGAATGGTTATTACATCATACTGCTGGACGTGTGTGTGTGTGTGTGCACAAGAAAAATAGATACTTCGTAACATTGCAAGGATTCCTCTGTGGAAATGATAGGAAGTTCTATATTATACCTATCACAGTGTAATGTGTAATTTAATAGAATACTGCCGGGCAGGTATCTGCTCAAAATTTTGTTTCTCTAATGGGATTTTGGTGTGTGTGTGTGTGTGTGTGTGTGTGTGTGTGTGTGTGTGTGTGTGTGTGTGTGTGTGTGTGTGTGTGTGTGTGTGTGTGTGTGTGTGTGTGTGTGTGTGTGTGTGTGTGCGCGTATGTGGGACTGATAAACTGAAAAAACGATAGCTTGTGAATAGATGTAGAAATGTAAGCCTTCAAATCGCAGAGACACGTAAAATCTCATAGAAACGTGCATACAGCGCACGCACACAACTACACACACACACACACACACACACACACACACACACACACACACACACACACACACACACACATAGAAAGGAAATTAAAAATGCCCCGAGCACAAATTTATATTCACAAATTTGTGTAAATGTGATTTGTGTGTGTGTGTGTGTGTGTGTGTGTGTGTGTGTGTGTGTGTGTGTGTGTGTGTGTGTGTGTGTGTGTGTGTGTGTGTGTGTGTGTGTGTGTGTGTGTGTGTGTGTGTGTGTGTTTGTGTGTGTGTGTGTAAACAAGCATGTTTGTGAGCCTGTCTATTTGTCTGGATGGCTGAATAAATGTATGAATGCATGTCATTTTGCTGGCGGTCTTTGGAGAACAGCGAGTGAGTGGAGAGCAGGATCGGCGCGGAACAAAGCCACCGCTGTTTGAGTTCGTCTGTGTTTGCCGACTTACGTCTGTGTATGTGTTTATGTGTAATTCTGCACAATTGTTATTCAGCATGTGCCACTCTGAACAAGAATGAGGCTTATTTGTATGTGTACCGTGAAACTGTATGTGTCGTTTGGTTGTTTACGGTTTCCAGCTCCTGTTGGTCATGTTTGTGTGTGACCACATGGACCACCTTGCTGCTCTTGCTGTGTTTTAAAATACCGCCGACAGATCACTTGGTGTGGCTGGGCGTCGAAAGCCAATGTAGCCTCAGATGTCATTGGGTGAGTGGTGGAGATTTATAGCCCAGGAACCAGACGAATCTGCAAGCTCATGTTTTATGTGCCCTGCAGAATACATCTAGCCACCCTCCCATTCAAACAGATTTCCACCCGACCCGGCCCCGGTCGGGCCAATCTCAAGCGTTCATCTAATATGGGGCGGGTTTGACTCGATGACTGTGCATAGGAGAGCCTTTCCAAGGTGGCTGCCGCTGACTTGGAACGGTCGGTTTTATCCGCTTTGGCCGTTGAGGCACCTTACCAAGATGGCTGCCGCTGATGTGAAACCGTCTGTTGAACCTGCTATCGCGACACTATTAAGTGAAAGGGACGTTATGCTATCCCCAAAAAGCTTTCGTTGATAAGAAAGATGTGTTTGCTGTATTTCCGACGGGATTTGGTTAAAGTTTAACTGAAGAACTCACTCGCTCGGCGCTACGTCACACGTTTCGTTGCTCTGGTTTGTTGTAGGTCTATCCGATTGCATCCAGAGACATTTTGGTCGGCGCCGTTGGTAACGCCCCTTGGAAAATCTAAAATGAACAGAGAGATTCCAGACTAATACGCATTTGCGAATTGGTCTGGCGATGTCCGGCGAGGGGATTTAGTGATGGGAGCTCAAAAACACGGACCAAGGGAATGGGGTATGAACAGGCGACACCAGCTGCCAAACAAGTACCTTGCCATAAATTGCTGTGACACAGGCCTTAAAATGTTGGTCCCCATCATGAATAACTGTTCATTAGGGATGCAGGGATGAAGTCCACTGGACGCGGTGGCGCAGCGTGCCGGCGCGGCCCGTCGGGCCGACAATGCTTCTTCCTATTGGATCTGTTGCGGCTCCACCAGCTACGTCAGTCGTGCAGGGTCTGCGCAGCATTTATCAATTTTTTTATCTATTTTTATTTTTTTCAACTGCGCGCTGCTACGCAGCCTTTTCAATAGAGACACAAGATAAATCTGCATAGAAATGTTCTAGCAAAGCGTGCAGTCAATCAAGGTGTCCAGTTGGAAAAATAAATGGTAATAAAATGACCGTGTCCCTTTTTACCACAAACTTCTTAAACGATTCTTTTGAACGGCTCTTTTGTAGGAATGAAGGGAACCGTGTCTCGCTGGGTGATGAGCCCTTCTTTGTTTTTTTTGTTTTTTTTTGTCAAGTTTGACAGTTTTATGTCGTGTTGTTCGTTAGAGTCGCCGTCTCCTGCCGCCGCCAAATGTTTCCCCCCTCCATGTAAGATTTGGCCTGTGCTCCTCCCTCGCCGGGAGGTGCCCTGGACGAAAGGGGGCGCACCCGCTGTCACGTCAGGTTCACAAAGCCAAGGCACACACGCACTGGTCTGACTGTGAGGTTTTATTTCAATAAGTTATTTTATTATTTTTATTTATGTGTGAAAAATACTGTTTGTACCTGTTCTACACAAAAATAACTAACTATAGTACTGGTTTTATTATTGTATTATTGTTTTTGTTTTTTTATTGTGAAACATTTTTAAATATGAAATAAATAAATATTAATGGTTATAAATATTTGAATTATCCACTATCCTGGACACCTCCCCTTAAATCAGATGAACCTATGCAAACTATAACAACCCACCAATGAACTTGAACCCCTGTCTCTGCCCTCCCCAGACCGTATGTATATATATGTGACAAATAATCTCTTGAACTTGAACTTGAACACAGGGCGTACACTCGTTATTTATGACAGACTACTATGAAAACATTTTTTTCTTAAATATAAGGATACCGAAGCTGTACCGTCACCATGGCCCCAAAACTGTGATAGATACAGAGCCGTGAGCCCACTGTACCGTTGCATCCCTACTGTTCATGCCACCACCTCGTAGAACCCTTGACCTGGGAACTTACCACTCTGCTGCAGGTCCAACGTGGCAAAGCTTTAAGCCTTGAAAGAAGCCTTCCAAAAGTGCCACCCTCCCATATCCTTTTTAGCAAGACAGAAGTGACGGGTGAATTCTTATCGTGGGACAAAAGTGTTGATAAGTTACAGCGAGATGTTTCTCGGTTGGAGACAGAAAGAGGCATGGAAATCAGAGTACATGGAAATTTGCTTGGTGATCCAAAGGAATTTTGTGTGTGTACACAGTGGAAACACTGTGTACACACACGGTCCCTCACTCACTCACTCACTCACTCACTCACTCACTCACTCACTCACTCACTAACACACACCGGAAGTACAGTGTCTTCCCGGGAGCGCTTTTGGAGAATAAACCCTTGTCGCCCAATTCCCCTCAAAAAATATATATATTATCCAAGAAATCCATTTTTTAGTGGTGGGTGTGAAATGACATGAGCTGTGAAATGACCTCAAATTGCTGAGTGAATGGCTGTCTGATTGCTTCCCAGTCCTTAAGAGTCGCAGCCACTGGATTTGTATTTCGAGGCCCCTGCGTTCTCAAAGATGCTTGTAGATCGAGGAAGTGTGAATAATCTCTTCACGCGCTTCAAAGAATAGCATGCCGCTTTTCTCCGCCGCCCTCGAGTCGACTCACCGCACATGCACAGGACGCATGGACCCATGAGCTTGCGCTCCATGCGAACGTGAACGTGCGTGAACACACACGTGCCAAAATGCAATCACTCTTAACAAATCCATGGCCCTTTTTTCCCCCCTCCCTTCTACATGTTAAACACTCACGATATAAACACAAAGTCGGTCACAAAAGTAATTTCCCCTTTCAGTGGGCTGTGTAGGGAGTTGGACTCTGACGTGGGAAAACGTTCCCACAGCCCTGGCTTCTGCTGAGGCTGTTTATGTGGCGAACAGCTACTTTTTAAACGGCTGACTTCTGCTCTCTGTATTTCCCGCCGTGCTCCGAGCTGGAGCCCCTTCAACGCTCTATCTGTCTTTCTCTCGCTTCACCTCTCTCTCTCATCTAAGATAAGACGAGCTTTCTTACATTGGCATCGCACGTAGTGGGGAAGGGGGGGGGGGGACACACGTCCTCCCAATATTCTATGACGCACGTTGGACGGTGACGTCGACAGGTAAAGGAAGACTGAGGAATCCACCCCCCCCCCCCCCCACCCCCAACCTGAATGCCAGGATTTCCCGCCACCGAACGCGATCGACAAGACTCCCCCGACCCCGAATCTGAAGGACGATACTCTTGCCGCTGATGAACCCAGCCTTCAGTGCAGTTGGATGGAAGACGGCGGGTGGAGGGGAAAAAAGTTACTTACTTCCGATTCAGGAGAAGAAGAAAAATGAATGAAATCCTCTCGTTTTCTGGATTGGAAGTGGAAGGAAGAAGTCTTGAAAATGAAGAGGAATTCTGGAAGGAGCCGGGTGACTAGGGAAATTTGTCTTGCACTTACTGTGTCACGGCATTGCAAACATCAAACATCATCCTAAACACAAGGTACATGCAGCGTCAGTCAATCATTCAGACTCCGTTAATACATACTGTACATTGAAACCTACGTGCAGAGTGCCAGCAGTGAAATTTTACAGCTCCTCAACCCAACACGTGCTCTGCTCTGTTTACTGCCTAACACTCACTCTCTCTCTCTCTCTCTCTCTCTCTCTCTCCCCCCCCGTTCTCCAGGTACGATGTTGACTCAAAGAGCGCCAACCTCTCAAAGCACGTGAGTTGCAAATCCCGCCTTCCTGTCGTCGTTTCTTACGTCCGTGTTGCCCTGCGCGGCGGAAGGCATATCTGAACCCCGCTTATCTGAACTCGGCAGCCGTCCGGGACAAATAGGTTTCCATTTCCGGACGTCTGTACCGCTTGGCCGCGCCTCGAAAGCCGAAAGTCTGCTGTGTGGCATGTTTTCTGGCCCCCGTTACTTAATGTGCCTGACAGGACTCTGGAGCATCCAGGCTACAAATTAGGGGTACAGTTAAAGGTGTGAGTAAGTGGAGGATATTCACCACCTCGTGTCATGGTTTTGGATAAATGTACCTCCCAAAGGTACGACTCATAAGGGAAACTGGGTTTGGTTTTTCCTCACACTGTTGGCGTAGGGATGATGAACCGTTGGTAGTTCACTGAAAGGATCCGAAGGCAATGATGCGAACTAACAGAATCTTTTTGTTGGCATTTGTGTTTGTCTCTGCACAAAATGCTGTTTTGTGTGTGTGTGTGTGTGTGTGTGTGTGCGCAATTTCTATCCCTGTCATTAACTTACATTGGCCTCATGCCATTCACATAATAATTTGTCCATAATAATGAGTGTGTTCTTTATCTACTGAATTGGCACAGCGCTGAATCCATTTAAAGAAATCAAATAAAGAGATATTTTCCATTTGCCCTCTTGCTCAGGGCTTTCTATTTTGAAGTGCGATTAGCCCAGCTGTAATTAGAAGCAACAATGATATGAGAAGCTCTCCGTTGCTACTTAATAAAAACAATATACCGCCACCAACACCACCACCACCACCACCACCAGTGAGCCCCCAGAGCTTTTTATTTGCAGGGGGGGACCGATCCGAGTGTCAGTCAGGGATGGTTCGCCCCGGACAGAGAAGAGTGTTGGAGCTACAGGCTCTACACCACTGAGAATTGAGGTGTACTAATAACTACAGCTGAATAAAATAAGATTGTTCGGAAAAGAAGAGGGGATTTTAATTGTGTGCTACAAGGGAGAGCTTGTGATAGGTGAAGCTGCCCGTCAGCCCCGAATCCCTGGATGGGAAGCGATTGGGCTTCTGCCTTTTCAGCGGCTGGCCAGACTCCACAGCTGTGCACCACTCACTCAAAAAAATATATATATCTTTTATGGGGATCAATATCTTATTACAGCAGCAGTAGCAATTCAAACCATGAATGGCAGTCATGTTATTCTTTGACTGACTCCAAGATACACCTAAAACCCAAACTTAAATTGCCCCCAACGGCTACACCCTGATGTGAATGGTATTTTATGTCACTGCTCTTGATACCCTCTTTCTCAGCAAAGCAGCAGGTGGCAGCTATTGCTCTACTGCCTGGATATGGCTTCAGTTCAGATTTTATCCACTTAATACTCTGGGTCTCGAGGCATTTTTTTCAGGAAATGTGGCTACCGAGTACGGGAGGACGCATAGGATACCAATTAGATTCCTTATACAGTGCAGGCAGTATTTCATGGAAACCTTGGAAGGTTCCTTGGTCACCGTAGGATGCCCCATGAGTCCTTTTTTCAGGGGTTGTTTTTCGTGTAACCTCACAAAAATAGTTACCGAAGAATCAACGTTCACAAACAGGTACCAAGGCGGGCCCGGCGCCACGAGGGGCTATGAGGGGACTTTGCCTCCTCAGTTGTATGTTCTGCCAGTTTCCCAGTTTAAGTTTTATGTAGCTGGGCTGTGGCGATGGTGTGGTTTGAGCAGCCACACCTGACCTTGATCTAGGTGGGGAGAGGTGATCAGTGTGGCTGCATTCCTGTTGCTTGTTGGTTGGTCTAACGAGCAGCAGGTAAAACCCGCATCCCCACACACTCAGGATAGGAGCCGGTGACATGACACGTGCTATCTGCTGCTGGGCTTATTCCAGCTGGCCCACTCTCTACAATAAACTGGTGTCTACAACCCCCGTCTTCTGTGTCTCTGTGCCGGAGGTCTCTGAACACGCTGCGGGTGGCGAGTGTTAGGCGAAACTGCCACAGTAGCCTATAGAAAAATAGCAAAAACAACAAAAATATTGACCGAGATACAAGTGTCGTAGAGACTACAGTGATAAACACCTTATTTGAAGCTTGTTATCTGGTGCAGTCTCTCTTACCACTGCACAGACAGCGTTCAGCGCTGACACCAATTCCACCAATAAAGACTCATTTGGACTCGACCAATGAGGAACGCGTACATCATGAATATCTCGCCAAGAAAATAAATCTGCCGGTCGTCTGGGCTTTCTCTTCTCCCTTTTCCTACCGGCTTAATATAGTAATTTATTCTAAAATATATAGTTTCTCTGTTATTCTCCTGCTGTGACTATAAAAAATAATGCCAGGGCTATTATTTGGGCTTATATTATTCTTTTTTTTTTTATCCAAACTTGACAACTGATATTCGCATTTAAGAAAAAATAAATAAACACACCAAAAAAGGGGGTCTTGTCAGGTTGGGGACCCTTCTCTTAGTCCATATATAATACAGCTGTTTCCAATGAAATCTCGATGCCCATTCACGCTTCAAAAAAAAAGAAACAATAAATACGCCTGCACGTGACTGCACCACTACATTGCCACCCGCAGCATGAAAGAAATGCAGAAACAGGCAGAGCAGGATGATAACCTACTGTTGGCAAGATCTGGCGTCGGGCCAGTACCAAGATGAGAGGACAGAACCTTGTGTTCATGTTTGGTCTTTGTTTTTCGACAAAACCAGCCTGGCCACATAAGCACCTGACACAGGAGCTCAGCCACAAGACGTCCTGGGGGTGTGTTTCACGGAAGAATGGAAGGACTCGGAGGTCACTAGAAAGAGAAAATAAACAAATGCGGATCATGATCCTCCTGTCCTCCTCTCCACATAAGCATCTTGTTTTTATTTCAGTATTCCGAGTGTTATTTTTAGACAACTTATTTTTCGATGAATTTCTATTGTGGCCAGGGTGGAAATGGAAGAAAGAGAAATGACCTTGAGGTGATTTGAACACACACAACCTTCTAATCGTGAAGTCGCACACACACTCCAGCTCATGACTCGCAGTGTGTAACTCGCCAACGTGTTTCCTGCCACACAAACCAGTTATTGAAGGAATGCCAAACTTAATGCCTTGGGGATAGTTACTATGAGCTAACTTTGCCATGAGAGGTATTGTTCAGGTGTGTGAGATAGAGGAGGAATTGGTCCAGCGGTACAGGCCAGGTGTACATGAGGGGGAGACCTGAGGAGTCAAGTAAAAATAAGTCCATCTGGGGAGGTTTTGTCATCTCAACTGGGGAAAGAATAGATAGCACAACAACACAGAAAGTGATTTTGTGAGGGTCTTTCCTATAATGCTTCCGTTAATAGTTGCTCATTCTCATAATTCTTCACAATCTCCTCTTCCCCCGAGGAGAATTCCAACGTCCTCAGCGAGTCTCGGGGTCTCTGATTCAGACTAATAATATCCAGCAAACCTCCATTTCTTATAATAGAAATAGGAAGTGACCAAAGAGGCACTTACTAATCACTCACTTTGCTACTACCCTGAAATCAGGGAAAATTACATATATATTTTTTCTTTGGCATTTCCTGAAGAATCAAATGGTTTCCACTGCCCAGGGGGACCCCTGGGCAGTGGAAGAATATGTAGCAGTAACAATGGGGAGGTGTTATTTCAAGCCTTTTAAACTAAGTGGCATAAGAGGATGGTGACGTCGCCACGTGTACGGTACCTTCAGAAAGGAAGCAAGTCACAGGAAGCAAGCCTTTATTTCGCCATCATGTTCCATTTGTTCAGTGCGGTTCCACGAGCATGGCACATCCAAGCGAATGAAAAAGTTGGTCATAAATAACCCCTTAAAGAAAACTGCATTTCATTTGACGAATAACCGTCAATAGAATAATTTGGATTTTCCATTAAATAATTTTTCGTTTGTTCATTTTATGCCATTGCGATAAGCCTATAATAGTGTTATAATACACATCAACATAATGAAGAAGAGCAATTGCCGGCTGACATTAAGTTATTTTAACATGATAGCCGTGCCACTCTGAAACTGAATGGCCCTTCACATGATCTTTTTTTTATGGCTTTCAGTATCACGCCCCACCCCCCATGGCTTTCTATCTCTTTCTCCCTCCAAATTTCCCACATCTCACATATTTGTCACACATTCAAAAAAATAGCCACCACTCTTTCACCACTCTCTCCTTTTCACTCCTTTTTCCACTTCCTTCTCCCCACCCCCATGCTCTCTCTTACTCTCTCTCTCTCTCTCTCTCTCTCTCTCTCTCTCTCTCTCTATCTCTCCCTCCCTGCCTCTCTTCCTACCTACCTCACAAAATCAATAATCGCCGAGTGGAAGGGATGGGGAGCATTGGCTTACAGGCGTTGCCCACCCCGGGGGGAACGCACCCGCAGAGCCAATCCATTAGGGTGTCTTAGCATGGGAGCCGTAGGCACGCGCACCTGGGGAGCGTGGTGAGAATTATAGACGGGACAGAGGGAATGGTGGTGGAGAATGACTTGGAGATGACACACACACACACACACACACACACCTATACACACATATAAACACACGCACACACACACACACACAGACTTACTCTTAGAAAAGTGGCTGTTTTGCAACCTTATCTTTTACTCCATGCACATGCACATAGAGTACAGTATATAGGCAGACGAGTAGACCGACAACCTTACTGATAGACAGGTAGGTAGGCAGACAGAAAGACTGCAGACAGACATACCAAGCGGCCATGTAGGCTGACAGACAGGAAAACAGTTAAGAAGACAGTCACACCGACAGACAGACAGACAGAGAGACAGGCGGGCGGACAGTGGGACGGAAAGACAGACGTACCGACATTCTGACAGGCGGACAGACACACAAACTAACTGACAGACAGACAGACGGGCAGGTAGACAGACAGACGGACAGACAGACTCGGGAGCAGATGGGCAGAGTAATTACTGTAGACTGGGGAACACATTACGTGGGTGCAGCTGGGAGCATTTCCAGTCACATGTGAGAGACAGTGGCCAATAATGATTGGCGTCCTCTCCACTCCCTGCTGTCCCTGGAGGACAGCCTTTTTATCAATAGCCCTCCGACGCTGGCGCATGTGTGTGTGTGTGCGTGCGTGCGTGTGAGAAATGTGTAATATGTAATATGTAATATGTAATATGTAATATGCAATGTGTAATTGTGTGCGTGCCTTGATGTTTCGCACTGTAGGATTTGACGAGTATGTCGACCTCTCAGCTGCTCTGTTCCTCCGTTCCTTCTTCCCTGTCTCCGTCCTCGCTCTTTGTCGGTGTTTCTCGCAAGCCAAGAGGCGAGCCGCGTCTGGCATTCCCTTCAACCGGGGGGTGCGACGGGGTTGAGCGGGTGAGGCACGGGGAGGTTTTCTTCGAAGAGGACTGGAGAGCGAGGTTGAAGCCGCGTGAAGCTGCCCGTTACGGAGGCAGTTTGGGCGTAGAAAGGGCTTCAGCGCACGGCAGGCCGTTCTCGCGGCTTCATACCGAGTGGTTTGATTTCCTGCACCGGAAACTGTAGTTTTGTTTTGTGTGTATTCAATGGAGTACCACAAAAAAAAAGACACCGCACACTGCTTGCAGCACGGTTGGGATAAATAGGAATTGGGAACTGAAAATCTGTCAAATGTTTTGGAGCTTTTTCGGTAACATCGCCAAAGCAGTGTCACGGCTTGTTCCTTTTACCGCTAACGCCGCTGTGCTCCGACAGGCGAGGACTCTTACCTGTGGGATACCTGTAAGTGTATCTACAGTATATTACCACCTCAAAATCGATTGGCATCTTCTATTCGTAGTTTAATTTCATCCTGTTTTCGGGTATCGCATTATTGAGGTTGTTTCTGTGCATGTCGGCGTTGTACCATTGTACCAACGGAAAAAGGGAATACAGTCTTTTCTTGAAAAGAAGATTTCTCTGTCCTCGGCGAAGGTGTTAAAGTGTCTCTCTCCCTCTTTTCACCAGGACTTTCTGGGTCAAGCGTACTGTACCCTGGGAGAGGTGGTGGGATCGCTGGGCAGTCGCATGGAGAAAGCGCTGGGGTAAGTAGGTCTGCTCACGGCCGAGTTCAACTCAGGACGCGTCTTTCCCTCTTTAGAGCCACTCAAAATAGTTATCGGCTCGGGTTTTGGATGGTTTCAGACTGAATTGTGTCGTTTTGATTTCCGCATCGATTTTTTTTTAAATTGCAATCTCGGTGCTTCGCTTGAGGGTTACGCAGCGCATTTTGCACTTTGATGAAATGTAATGTTTCGGTGTCGGCGCACATCGCGAGTCCCCTCATCTATATCGGCTCGAATGGAATTGTGACCCTTTGTTTCGAAGTAAAATCGAATCGTGAGATCCCGCCCAGAGTTGTTGTAGCCAGCCCCACTTGTTTTCCCGTGGACCCTAATTACCTATACAGTGGTACCTCGACTTACGACTGCATCTACTTACGACTAATCCAAGATGCGAGCGTGGAAATCAGCGGGCGACCTACATGGTGTGATCACGTAGTTCGTGACTTATCGATATTTTTCTCATATTTACTGTTTGTGCTGTGTATTTTGATTATTTTCACCCTTCATGATTTCATAATTTTATATGTGAGAAACTGCTTCGACATACGACTGTTTTAACATACGACCGTTCTTTTGGAGCGGATTACAGCCGTAAATCGAGGTACCACTGTACCATGTTTAGTAGTAGCTGGGATTAGCTTGGCTTTTCCAAGAACAGTCAAATAACATATTCAAGTGCTTTTCACTTCCTTGTTTTTTTTTTCTCCGCACAGTGCTAAAAATAGTGGGACAGCTTTTACAGTCGAGGGGAGAGGCTGCCTGACTTACGAGGCGTCTGCCGCCCCGTTCATTAGCTGCACCGCGGCTCACTGAAGTACAATAGCTGCTGCCGGCTCGTAATTGGACTTTCTAGGGGGTTACTTTCTTGTCTTTTGTTTCTCAGGGAATATAAAATGAGGATTAGTGAGTGCATGCTCGCTAATCAACATTTACAAACGCACAAACACACATGCATGCAGAACCACACACGCACACGCACACGCACACACACACACACACACACACACACACACACACACACACACACACACACACACACACACACAGGTCTATAGATCATGTCTATAGATAGTGTTCATTATAATTGTGAAAACGTGAGTCCTCTTAGCATGTGGCAGCACATGAATATCTTAATTTCCGTGCCCGTTTGTTTGTTACCGTGTGTGTGTGTTTCCGGTGCTTTCTGTGTTTGTCCCGGCGTGTATGTGCAGTATCTTCCAGTGGGGCGGCGCAACAGAGCGGCGGCTTTAACAGATTGATTCCAAAATATACATAATACAATGTTTTGTGTGGGTTGTGTTGTGTGTATTGGGGACAGGATTAAGAAATCATTCCTGCCTGTGGTCATCAACCTCTACAACGCCTCCCTCAGAGAGTCAGACACCCCCTCTCTGTAATCT
>NC_137208.1:6946107-6968607 GCF_960531495.2 Zeus faber
TTGATGCTCAAGGGCACATGACAAGTTATTGAGACATTGACATTTTTTGTTGTGGTAAACCCACCACTGTTGTTGGCTTTTGTTTCAATACATTGTTTGAGATGAGGAAATCGCCATTGCATGCTTCTACTTAAATGCCCTACTTTCATGATATAATATCACTGTTGCGTGAACTTTTTACATTTTCCATAAATTTCACCCGAAAGTCAAATATCCCTTACTTTTTGTGAGTAGTGTATACTGTATATATATATATATATAAAAGATTCCACGCACAGTTAAGTTCATCTGCAAGCAATATCTGGTTGCTAATATGGTGTGTGTGTGTGTGTGTGTGTGTGTGTGTGTGTCTGTGTGTCTGTGTGTGTCTCTGTGTGTCTCTGTGTGTGTGTTTGTGTGTGTGTGTGTGTGTGTGTGTGTGTGTGTGTGTGTGTGTGTGTGTGTGTGTGTGTGTGTGTGTGTGTGTGTGTTTCTGTGTGTCTGTGTGTGTGTCTGTGTCTGTGTCTGTTGCGGTGTTGTTCATTGAGTCAGCCATGATACACACACCGTGTCGTATTTGTTTTTGCTTTTGTTTTTCCTGAAAAGTTGTGTTTCACCATGCTTATACTGCAGCCTTCAGCAGGCAGCCACATTGGGGTAGAAATGTGTCTATTTTGAGCTCTTTCTCCGAATATTTTCCATCGGAAATAGAAGCACTGTCGTCCGTCATTAAAATAACTGTCTGAGGCGGCAACTGCCTGTTGTTCACTTCACTGTCCTGCTGAGGCTGTGTGTGTGTGTGTGTGTGTGTGTGTGTGTGTGTGTGTGTGTGTGTGTGTGTGGGTGTGTGTGTGTGTGTGTGTGTGTGTGTGTGTGTGTGTGTGTGTGTGTGTGTGTGTGTCTGCGATTGTCTGCGTATCAGACTTGATCAGACACACACCTGCAGCCTGGCACAGCAGGGGGCACCTTTAACAACCCTAATGAGTACTTATTACTGTTAATTACATTGTTCAATCAGTCTCGAGAGGGAGAGAGAGAGAGAGAGAGAAAGCGAGAGAGAGAGAGGGAGATTTCCGTGGGGCAAATGGTTGACATGTACAGTAGCCTGCCATGCAATTAAGACTAAAGAAATGTGTGTGTGTTTATAACTGTGTGCTTGTACAGTATCAGCGAGTGTGTCTCTATATATGGCTGAGAGTTAAATTGATATTAGTGGTTCATTATTCCCTAACGAGGTGAAATTAATCGTACGTGTTTCCTTTTTCCTTATTTTAATTTAATTACTTGACAATCATTAGTTGACAGGATATAAATAAGGAAAATAGATAGGTACATGATGTGTTCACAATTATTTTCTTTTTTTTTTTTTTTTACCACACATCTGATTATACGAACATTCAAGTGAGCTCCCATGTGTTCCTGTGGGAAACTTTCAGCTCATGGGCGTCAGTGACCATCAAACAAATTTCACAAAGATGTGTATGTGTGTATAAATATGTGTGTATGTATACATTTGTATATATATATATATATATAAATGTGTGTGTGTGTGTATATTTTTGTGTATATATATATATATTCAAGATTCAAGAGGTTATTTGTCACATACATATACATACGGTCATACATACAGTATATGCAGTAAAATGTCATGAGACCTGGTCAATATATGTATATACACACACATATATACAGTATATATATAAATATAAACAGTTTATATGTGGGTATATATATATATATATGTCTGTGGGTGCAGGGCCGCCTTTCCTGTAGGCGACTGCTGCGCGTCCCCTCGCCAAGGTGTGGTACACTTAAGAGTAACGTTTTGGAGGTTTCAAATTGTGGTCACCCTAATGGAAGTGAAAGCGTGAAAGGACTTTAAAACATTCATATGCACTGTTTACCTGAGGGACTTGCTGCTCCCGGTAGATTAATCTTCAAATCAGCCCTTGTTCCCGGGGGCTGCCGTGACCGCCACTCCCGCAAAACGGAACCTTTCTCCCTCTAATGTGCTGCATATTTAATCAAATACGTGGCACGCTTTTTGACATTCCACTCGAGTGATGCATGAAAAAAATTCCCCCGCTTGTGCTTTGGTTAAATCGACCATCTACTATCTTCTTTTTTTTTTTTTTTTTTTTTTTTTTTTGGAAACTCAACTCCAGCAGAGTGAATACCAACTGGGCTGTTTTGCATGTGATTTGCATGTTATTATCGATAACATTTTTCTGGTTAACTTGTAATAATGACGCTAGCTCCTCCTGAATATTCAGCAAGTCAATTTCTGACAGCCGCTCTTTATGCACAAGCTGTCTCTACCTTTGTCTCCCATTGTCTCTCTTTGTCCCTCTGTCTCTCCATCCCTCTCTCTCTGTTTCTCCCTTCTGTGCCTCTCCGCTCGAGTCCTGTGGAGTCTATTTTATTTTTGTAGTCCGTCATCACAGCAAAGGCTGAAAGAGCTGTATAGAGTTCACGTTTATGGGATGATTGCTACACATCCACCCGGCCTCCAGTCCTCACACAGGCAAAACGCCCAAAAATAACCTGAAACACCACAAAAGGAAATTCAAAAGATGGATTCCACATCAAGGATCCTTTGCATTAGGTGGAGAATGTGCAAAAACATATTTCATTGTATTGTAATATAAATGTTATATAACAACATGATATAACATTATAATATGAATGACAGTAAAATGTATTTATTGTGCACATATACACACATATGGTGCAGATGAATCTTAAATGCTCACCGGTGAGGGAAAACCCCAGAGTCGCGTCAACATTTTATTGAAGAAATCAATGAAAAAAAAGTGCATTTTAATAGGTGACAAAAGCACGCCTGAAAGACAACCCGAAAGGCACCCTTTTGTAAAATACTTGTTAAACTTGATAAATATGGGCTAAGTGGGCTGCAGTTGGACTGTGAAGGAACAGGAATCTGCATACACACACACACACACACACACACACACACACACACACACACACACACACACACACACACACACACACAGTGTAAAAGTGTGTTCTGAAAGCTTTGAATAAGAGGCTGATTGTAAGCGCTGAATGGCGGCACAATGGAAAGTCGCGCTGCGTCTTGTGTGACATGGTTTTGATAGCAGTGTTTCTTTGTGAAGCAGAATGGGGTTAAAGGGGCTGAGGGCAAAAAGTATGGTGTGTGCGTGTGTCAAAGTGCTCCTCCACGGGATAAAAAATAGATTTCCATGGTGCCTGGTGTTCGCCAGGCCCTGAATGATAATTGTTATTTTTGTCAAGTGTCCTATTTTCACAAGGGAAATAATGTCACTGAAGACTCTCTGCGTGTGTTTGCGCGTTCTCATACATTTTGGCAACATGTCTCCGTGTGTGTGTGTGTGTGTGTGTGTGTGTGTGTGTGTGTGTGTGTGTGTGTGTGTGTGTGTGTGTGCGTGTGCGTGTGTACGTGTTTGTGCGCGCGCGCACTTGTTAGGGATGTGCCTCTCCCTTATAAGACGATCTGATACGTTTCGAGAAACATGGGCTACGATACCATTCAAGGAATACCATTCATTTTTAATATGGTGCAATTCGATACGATGCGATGAATCTCGATACAGTTCTTAACATACGTTTACTAAGGTAATTAATTTTCCATTAAAATAAGCCAATTCTATAAAAGTGGCATTGCTCACCGTGGTAAAAAATACCAGGGAATCCCAAGTATTTCCGTCACGTTATGGCATTCATAATAATATCGAGCATATTGAGATTGTGATTCTGATATAGTAATACATAATATAACGTTGTAATGACTCTGGATGCGTTTACTGCGGGCAGTTGACAGGTCTAGGGAGAGGGAATGTGCGCGCGATCTGGTGCGGGGGTGTGCGTGGCGAGTCGGAGAGAGGGAGAGCGCGGAGGGAGGCTTTGGGTCGTTTGGTTGTCGGCTCAACCGTGTAGGCTTTATGGCCAAAACAGAAACCTCGACGGTAAACGAAATCCCCAGGGGCGAGGTCGCAAGGCAACGCACCGCGGCCGCAAATAGCACTATGGGTTGCTTATCACTTGCGCCCGCTAGCTGCGCTGTCCTGGCGTCCGACTCACAAAAGGTATCGCGCTGATGATACGCCAGCGCAAACTGGAGCAATACATTTTGCCGCTGAGTGCAATTTGCTCTGGTTTTGCGTCCGATCGCAATTTTCCATGTGTTGCAAATAAATAATCCATGCGTTGGGGGCACCGACGAGCCCCCGAGGCATCCTGTCATTACGCTTCTGCGCCGCTGCTCTACACTTCCTGAAACAAATGTTGTTAATAAATACAAAACTTTAAATATTTGTATAATTGTAGTTATTTTGATTGAAAGTGTTCAATGAAAATTTGAAATTGTCCGGAAATCCTTAGAGGGGCTGCGCAGGTGCTATGCCAAATCCTGACAGGGGGGTTTAAAGATAAAGCAAATTGTTCGGAGGGGTGGGAATCGCTGGGGAGAGCCCATTACGCCCCAACACGGGCGTTCCTGTGCCGGTGTTTCCCGCGTTTCTATGTCAGACCTGTCTATTTTCTTTCGTTTCCACTTGCGTGAAGCAGGCATTTTAAACCTGACTAAGGGGCCGTCCTGCTCCGCCTCGGGTCAGGGCAGTGGATTGTGTGATGGAGAGGGAGCGATCATCAGTCCACTGCGTGTCTCCAAACAAAATAAATTATTGTTTTTGAAGGTAACACGACTTGTAAGGTTAGATCAGTGAGTCTTCTGCAGCAGTTTAGTTAATACTAAAGTGGAATCAGCAGCAAAGCTTCAGGCGACCGATTGCTGACTTTAGAATCGCGACATCGACCCATTCACTCTCCCATTCGCATCTTTAACGTTAAAACCGGTTTACGATTGGTGTCGGTGAATCGTCACACCCTGAGTGTGTTGTGTGTGTGTGTGTGTGTGTGTGTGTGTGTGTGTGTGTGTGTGTGTGTGTGTGAGAGACACAGCAGCCCAAAGGTGGCCCAGGCTTAATTACCCATCTCTCTCCAGACGCTGATTGCAAATCCAAGTGTCTTGATTAGAGGATTCACGGTTTTCCCACAGAGAGAGAGAGAGAGAGTAAAAGAGAGAGAGAAGGAAATGGAGAAAAGGGGGGCTGAGGGGGGAAAAGAGAAGAGGAAATGGGGTTGAATAGCATGAGACCGTGCAGTATTATTATGTGTGTGTATCTATCTGTCCATCTATCTATCTATCTGTCTGTCTGTCTGTCAGTCTGTCTGTCCGTCCGTCCGTCCGTCCGTCCGTCTATCCATCTATCTATCTATCTGTCTATCTGTCTGTCTGTCTGTGTCTCTGTCTATCTATCTATCTATCTATCTATATATCTATCTGTCTATCTGTCTATCTATGTACAGTATCTGTCTACCTATTTATCTATCTATCTATCTATCTTTCTATCTACCTGTCTATGTCTCTGTCTGTCTGTCTGTCTGTCTGTCTGTCTGTCTATCCATCTATCTGTCTATCTTTATATCCATCTATCTATCTATCTTTATATCTATCTATCTATCTACAGTATTTCTCTGTTGATCACAGGCACTTTGCACTTTGTGTATAGTTGGAAAGTTGTGCTCTTCATTATGTTATTACAAGCAAAAACATTCCATTAATACGAGTCAATCAAACAGCCATGTTATAGTGTGAAACGATCCTGTGATTTCATTATAACAATATATTTTACATTGGAAACTGATAATCATTCCGATAATATAAAATAACAAAATTGTCAGGTTAGGACGTGAAAATGTTGTGAATAAGGTGACTTTTTGCGTTAATGCATGATAAGGAAATTCTCGTGTCGCCACTCACTACAGCCCAGTGGATTGCACGTACAGTATTTTGGTGAAAATGGGAATTTCATGGGAGTCCCCAAAGTCGTCCTCAAAGTTATCAGTGAGTTTGATCCATATATAAGAGTATGGCGACGTCGACGTCAGCCTCTTTGAGCCTCATATTGGACCAGTCTTGGCATCAGTATTGGTATTGATCCTCACTGTATATATCCATAATTGTCCGACATCATCTTGCTCTTGTGTTTTTATGGCTTGTTCCAAGGTGCAAAACCTCGTACTGTGTACATTGTACCGGTGTTTGATTTCGCTGTTCGGCCGCAGAGATTGAGACGTAAACGTTGCAGCAGCAAGTGTTGCCCTTCAGTCTCACACACAGTCTGGGATCATGTGTGTGTGTGTGTGTGTGAGCGCCATGCTTGTCAGACACACTGCGCGATACATTATTCAATCCGCGCATACACCACCGCCGCCCCTGAGTAACGTCTTGAGGCGTCGCTCTGAAAAACGGATGGGGTGAGAGGGAGAGAGGGAGAGAGAGAGAGAGAGAGAGAGAGAGAGAGCGAGCGAGAGAGAGAGAGAGAGAGAGAGGAAATAATGAGCGGAGGAATAGCATTCAATATCCCCCCGTGGAGTCCCCGGCCTGTTAGAGTTGTCATAGTGACAACGATTCTTGGCTCTCATCCGGCATTCTTCCATTTTCCCATCTTGGTGTGTGTGTGTGTGTGTGTGTGTGTGTGTGTGTGTGTGTGTGTGTGTGTGTGTGTGTGTGTGTGTGTGTGTGTGTGTGTGTGTGTGTGTGTGTGTGTGTGGTTGTGCGCGTGTGCGTCACGAGGGTTTTACTTTAACATTTTGTCCGTGCGTCGCTGTCAAAGTCCTAATTGACAAGGGAGGAAGGAAAAGGAATGTGGAGACAGTGGGGCAAGTAGAAAAGTTTCATGCAGTCTTAAGACCCTCTTTCAAGGTTTGAGTCCGTTCGGATAAAACTCCGCCGGCAAAGAGATGAAAAAGAGGGTTTGAGCGTTTACACTCGGCTGGAACGCAAGCCTGGATTCAAAGACCTCGGGCCCACACCGCAAACCCAGGACTCTGGAAATCTGCGGTCAGACGTGGTCCATTCTGTGTGAAAGGGTTTCCGATTTCTGGCGTTTTATTTCCAGACCCCTAGTCCATCTTGTGTTAATCCTTTGGCGGCGCATTATTTATTTATTTATTTATATTGGTTCATGATTCACAGAATAGGCTTTAACTTTAACTTTAACTTTAACTTTAGCCTGGATTGGTCAGGACTCCCGGGCCCAATATTCACTTTTACGATCCAAGCAGTGTTAATGAGCGGCCCTGCCTCTCTCTCTCTCTCTCTCTCTCTCTCTCTCTCTCTCTCTCTCTCTCTCTCTCTCTCTCTCGCTCTCTCTCTCTCCGCTCTCACTTATTTTTCACTTTCCAAGTGTCTCACGCCCTTGCCCTTAAATGCCAATATCTCGCACTTTCTCCCTCTGTCACACACACACACACACACACACACACACACGCGCGCACGCACGCATACAGAATCAGATACCGCGCCCCCCGCCCGCCGTCACGTAGGGAACACAGGAATGACAAGAAGACGACAAAAAGACAAAGAAATCTATTCACCCCCGTATGCTAACGCACTCCTGCTGTTTCTGCTTCCGTCTCTGGGTTTTTTGAGGGAGCGCGTTGCTTCTGCGACTCCGAAATAGCTTTCTGCAGCTTTGAATGCGACGCAGCCACACAAAAGGAGGCTCGGGGATCTATTTCGTTTTGCTACGTCCGCCATCCCCCAAGCCCCTCCCCCCTGTGGTGCCCCTGTCTTGCGCTGAAAGGGCTCCCGAATGACGGTATCGCAAGGGTCCCTGACCCCAATCCCTGGCTGTCTAAATGACTGCCTGAGTGGGTTTTTGCCAGGTGGGTCCCGGGTCTCGCTCCGTCAGATCTCTCCTCCTCCGCCTCTTGAGGGGATTAAACAAAAATATGACATCTCACTCGCTCAGCCCTGTTCGCACTCCTGTTTTATGTTATTGTTGTGCAGTGCTTGTCAACTCGCCTCAAATAGGCGGATGTTATAGTTTGTTTGTTTTTTTTTTTGATATTTTACGGAGGAAGACATTTCCTCAGGGGATCTCGTTTTCGTACACTAACCGGGAAGGTAAACCAGGAAACCTTCCATGAACAGACTGCGTAATTTGTGAACCTCTCTGTCTGAGTGGTGCCAGAACGAATGCCTTCATATTATGTTTTTACGCGGCGGTGTTTACTTCGAGGTTTAAGTTCCTGCACGGAAGCACACCCATGTACACACACACACACACACACACACACACACACACACACAAACATACACACACACAAACATACACTTATTAGTTGATCTCAGCCTTATTGAGAACACAGTTCTCCGTGGTATTCAGACACAAATTAGGGCGAACACATCACCATGGCCCGTTTACCTCCAGACACTTTCAGACGAACCGTCAAATCAGAACGGATTCACATACTCCAGCACGCCTGAAATGAACACCAACACCAACCACATGCAGGCTCCGACACAAACACATAGACTCACCGCAGCACTTGCTTGTACCCGACAGGGGTTTGAGATGCAGACGATAAGGGAACAACGACCACGACGGGGAAATCCGGAAAAAGCAAGAAAGAAAAACAAAAGGCCCAAAGAGGTCCACACTGGTCCACCTGGTCGTGGTGCTCACTTTGGATTGCACTGCTGTCGTCGAGATTGTCCGACTGTGCATGACGCAGAATCACCCCGTTGATGCCCGCGGGGACCTTTGTCCTCCGCGTTCAACCCATCCTAACTGTTTAGGAGCGGCCACAGCACGGCGCCTGGAGACAAATTCCGGCTTTGGGCCAGCGGCTTGCTCAAGGGCATCGGCGGGAGGGTGCAACCCGAGCGTCTTGCTGTGAGGCAACACAGCGCTGACCACGTGTTTGTCTTCCTTCCACAGGGGGATCCCAGGGAAGAAATGCGGGACCATCATTGTGAACGCTGAGGAGCTCAGCAATTGCAGGGTGATGCATCCACCCATCCGTCCATCCACCCGTCCATCCACCCACCCACCCACCCATCCATCTCTCGCTCTACCTCACTCTTCTACGACTACTCTGCCTCTACAGTACCTCCTTCTACAGTACTCTACCCCTACTCTACCTCACTCTTCTACATCTACTTTGCCTCTACAGTACCTCTGCCCTTACAGTACCTCCACCTTTACGCTACCTCCTTCTACAGTACTCTACCCCTACTCTGCCTCTACCTCTACTCCGCTCCCCCATCTACTCTACCTCCCACTTCTCTACCTCTACCTCCACCACTACTCTACATCCCTCTACAGTGCTCCACCTATACCTCTACTCTACGTCCCGCTGCCATACCTGCCTCCACTCTACCTCTAATCTATAGAGATCTGATGGGGGAATTAAAAACATTTTTTGGAACATCCTGACGAAAATAGATAAGTGATATGATTTGATTGTGTAATTCGCTATCAATACGTGACGTCGGTTGACGAGGCTACGTCGGTCATTGTCTTTGATTGTAAAATAATAATAATAATAATATCATTTGTAGTGAGACAGAGTTCTGAGCGATGGATCGGATGGATGCTTGTACCTTGACGCCCCGTTCCCCGGTGTGTCCCTCTCCTGTAGGAATCTGTAATGATGCAGTTCTGTGGGAACAAACTCGACAAGAAGGACTTCTTCGGAAAGTCCGACCCGTTCCTGGTCTTCTACCGGAGCAACGAGGACGGCACGTGAGTGTCACGTCTTGTTCCATACCGGCCCACCCCCTCCACCTCTTCTCTTCTGTTTTGGTTCCAGCCATCCCTCCCAAGGGAATTTGTTTTTGATATGGATGTTTTTGGCTAAATATGGCCGTTTTATTGATATAAACCCATCTATTGCAACTCATTTTGTCCAAGCACCTTCTGTGTTTCTACTGTTTTGGGCGGGGGTCTCCGCGCGCCATTAACTTCCGTTGCTTTGGCAAACCCCAATATCTCCTCTCTCTCTACACCATTCTCTATAATACAGAAATGGATATCGAAACAGGTCAAATATCCAAGGCGATTGTATCACAGAAAAAGGCAACAACGGCAACAATGTAGGCTGGAGCTGATCGATAATGGCACGATTTTTCACTCTAAAAATAAGTAGCATCCAGCTGGCTGACCTCATTTGTTCAGCGTCACAAAGACGCAAATTGAATGATATGTTTATGAAATGGGGAAAAAAAGGAACATATAGATAGATATAGTTCTACAAAACATACATGCATACTAGTTTAAGGTAAGTTGCCACGTTTTGGGTGGATATGCTCCACGCTTCTTAGTTGTTCCTCTACACTTGTGGACATATCTACTCCCAGGTTTACGTGAGTGGGTGTAGTTAGTGGTGGTAAGATGTGTGCGTATGTATTTCGTTGTGTGTGGGGGCGTAGATCACCACCGCGTAGATCACCACCGCCCATGACACGAAATGTCATGGGCGGTGGGGCCGACGGTGTCAAAGTCCACCGTTAGAAACAGTTTGGGAGCAGCCTGCTTGTTAATTACGTGAAGATGTTGTGAATTATATAGAGGTGCGAATATTAGCAGTGTCCTTACCAACGCTCTTACCGTCCCTCTTACTCTGTGTGTGTGTGTGTGTGTGTGTGTGTGTGTGTGTGTGTGTGTGTGTGTGTGTGTGTGTGTGTGTGTGTGTGTGTGTGTGTGTGTGTGTGTGTGTGTGTGCTCGTGCGTGTGCTCGTGCGCGTGCGTGTGTGTGTGTGTTCGTGTTCTCTCCAGCTTTACCATCTGCCATAAAACAGAAGTGGTGAAGTACACATTAAATCCCGTGTGGCAGGCGTTCAAGATCCCAGTGAGGGCCCTCTGCAACGGAGATTACGACAGGTCAGTCGGTTTCCATACCTTGGATTGCCTCGCCCGAAGCGGCTTTTTTTTTTTTTTTTTTTAATGTCAGGATTAGAATTTCTGAGCACGCTGGCGGCACGAGGGAGCGCTGAACGTGTTTTTTTTTCGAATTTATATCTGCAGCTGCTCATTGAGAACGACCGGTGAACTTCTTGGATATCCTGTGCACATGTGCTCTTGATGGACGGTTTAGAATTTGGGACAGGTACTCAATTCACACCTATTCAGGGCCGTTTTACCGTTAATTGTCTCACAAATAATTGTGATTAACAATTGAATCTTCTTTTTGATTCATTTTATGCCACTATCAAAATATGAGCCAGTTATAGTGTAACAATATACATCCACCTTATGAAGAACAGACATTTCACATTGAACTTAGAACATAAAAATATGGGTAGACAGATCATTTTCCCCATTTTAACTGGTGGAAATGCACCTTATTTACATTCCAGTTATTGCGACAACAATAACTTTGACTTACAATTCCCCCGTAGATTTTGATGGGAACCTTGTTTTGTAGAGGTGTTTATCATTGTCAGTCTTTTGCATTTTACAACATTATCGCTACCTGCTCGGATAATTGGGACCAGGAAATGATGTACTAATTCTCTGCTACTCATCTACTGATACCAGAGACAAACGCTGAACTGATCAGTCACCACACCACACCACCCAGAATAGCTGTTCAATAGTGGAGAATGCATCCAGATCAGATCTACAGATCCATCGTGTCAGATATCAGATATCCATGCTCAGCCATTGTCATTGATTAGGTGTTCTGTATCAGGGTCATTTCCTGTGCATATTGGCAGAAATAAGATCATAGTTGTGAAACAAAAGCCCGAGAACAATAGCTGGGGCAGTCCCACAACCTGGTATTGTTGTTTGTTCTATAAAAAGTCTCACTCACTCACACACACACACACACACACACACACACACACACACACACACACACACACACACACACACACACACACACACACACACACACACACACACACTTTAACTTCCTCTATGTACTCAAAGTCCCTTTCGGTTTGCCAGGTGAATTTCACTTGTAAATAATTCATGACACTCAGTTCAGGTAGTTTTCGAGATGGATTGTTAAACAAATATGGCACCTGCAGCATTTTGGCACCCTCAAAAAATTGGTGCTCTAGCAGATCGCACAACATTTTGCCGCCGGAACACATTTGGACTCATATTCAGTTAATCCAGATCTCATAGTTAACACGATGCCACTTGTATTATATAGGTTCAATATTTACATTATTACATTACAATACAACCGCACATGACATGAAAACCAGATTTCTGAACAGTGGAGGAGGTGAACATGCTCCAGCCCTGTATCAGGCGATTATGAGCTGCTCCCCCTCATGGCCATAACCGATTGTTGCGTTGAAGAGAATTATTGTGATCATCGATAGAAGTGTGAAAACCATGCATGTATTTTTAATATCGATCCATAGATGTATTATCATTCCACCCCTGCTAATAGTTTGCCAACGCTGTTGAATAGTGTAATATTATATCATGAGTGAACTAGTGCTGCTGCTGCTACTACTAATCCTAATACTACTACTTTTCTACTAGCCTGAACACAAACACAGCCAAACACAACAGCTTGCTAAATAAAGTCTTTCCTTTCTCTGTTGACGTTGGCCCTGATTCCCAGCATGCGCATTATGTGTTCTTAATTATTAGTGTGCAACACAATGGAGGCGCTGCATGACACGATGGATTAGGTACTTCATTAGATGCTCCGTCATTTTTGCGGAGATAAACCTGTGTCAGAATATCATTAACGGATAAAGTTAAAACCAGCTGGGCAGGAGGTGGAGAAATGGGAAACCACAATGACACAATGGATGTCAAGCAAGTTGTGTGTGTGTGTGTGTGTGTGTGTGTGTGTGTGTGTGTGTGTGTGTGTGTGTGTGTGTGTGTGTGTGTGTGTGTGTGTGTGTGTGTGTGTGTGTGTGTGTTGCTGTGTGGCTGTGTGTGTGTTGCTGTGTGGCTGTGTGTGTGTGTGTGTGTGTGTGTGTGTGTGTGTGTGTGTGTGTGTGTGTGTGTGTGTGGCTGTGGCTGTGTGTGTGTTGCTGTGTGTGCGCGTGTTTGCTTTGGAAACAAACATATCTCCCGTGGCGATGGTGCGTTTGCGTCCTCATTGTTTTTTATCTTAACACAGGTCTGCCCAGAGAGGCAGACATTGGGGATTAGCCTAATTTATCAAGGTACCAGACAGACATATTGAATTGGAGTCAGGTCTTATCTCATCAGTGGCTGACTCGGTGCATGGCCACTGGTCATCTCAGTGACACAAACACACATATACACGAACACACACACTTACACACACACACACACACACACACACACACAAATAAACAGACTTTGGACCTGCAGCTAGTCAGTTTAGGCTGCTTACTTGAGCCGCTTTACACTGTATCCGACAAATGACAAGAACTGACCGGGAGTTATTTATGTCTTGTGGAAAAAAAGCTCTGACCCTCTGTGAGAGATTTTTGTGATAGGATAATGATGGTTATTAAAATTGACCTATTATGCTCCTTTTTACACATGGACCAAAGGCCCATCGGAGACCCAAATGTATGTGCACAAGCACTGAAAAAGTTAGTTTTTCATAATAGGTCATTAACGTTGGTTATCCCCATATTTACTATTAATAAATGTCTTTATATTGATGAATTGTGTGAATTTTAGGACTGGATCTCACGATTTGCTTAGATTTTCAATAAAAAGGGTCACGATTTGATCCAACATTCAAATTCAATAATAATAATAATTCAATAATTCCATATTGATATATTGCCATTTTATACACAGTTTAAGAATAAAATATTTCAATCAATTTGTGGCTATGGTAGTATTTAAGATAAGATAAGCTAATATAAAAGGTATAAGAGTAGGCCACTCCACCTGAATCTGTATTTTAGACTGTGTATTACAGGGAGCGTAGGCTCAATCCTCGGCCTGGGCTCACAAATGTTTACGAAAATGCCTCAACGGCACAACTCTGTACAGTCATCGTATCATTCCGGCCCCATGTTAGATTAAGGGTTTTGATTGGCCGGACCGCGGCCAGGTCGGGTGGAGATCTGTCTGAATGGAAGGGTGGCTAGACGCATTCTGCTAGAGAAAATAAAACATGAGCTGCAGATTCGTCTGGTTCCCAGGCCTTACATGGACATCATCAGTGAAAAAAATCAAAAGTCACTCATAAGGAATACGCTTATATTTAGGCTCATGATATTTGTGTGCTTAGACACACACACACACACACACACACACACACACACACACACACACACACACACACACACACACACACACACACACACACAGTCCACACTCCTAGTTCCCTGTATATCTTTTTTCACATTGACATGAGTGATGTGTTGGATGACGCCATTAATTCAACCTTTTATCGAGTAATCTCCAATACACTCAAACTGTCACCCTATCCTCTGCCGGAAACACACACACACACACACACACACACACACACACACACACACACACACACACACACACACACACACACAAACAAAGACACAGAAAAATGTAAGCATAGAGTATAGAAATACACACACACATATACGTTCTGTTGGTTCCTTCCATGCCTGAATTTCGAATAATGTCAAACCGCCAAAAATGTTTTTATTTATATTAATGTCATTAATATTATATATTTTTTTATTATTATAGAATTATAGAATTTGTATCCAGGAGTGTCATGCAAGCCTAAATTCCGGGGCTCTCTATTTTCTCACGTCACTGCAACATGGTGGTGCGTTAAGCGCAAACAGCGTTCCCTTTGCAAATATTATTATTTCTTTTAACTTGTACAATGTGGTTTTGAGCTACAGTGCAGCAGGAAAAAAATACAACAATTGGGGGTGCATGCGTGATGCACGTTTCAATTTCAAAATCCCTAACTTCTCTTGTTTCACTTATTTCCAATCAAAGACTGGAGAAATGTCGACTTTCCCTCTCTGTCATGTCTGACTGGTCTTTTACGCACGGAGAAGTGGGGTTGACCGCGGGTCAGCGCTCTCGGCATCATGGTGGCGGCACCGTTAACGGTGAACAACGTTCCCGTTGTATAGATAGGTATTTATTTTAACGGGTGTAACGTGGTTTTTGAACTACTTTTAAAGCCCAAAGTCACGTCAAATAAGTGGACTTGGCAAGTCTGGTGCGTACCTCCGTATTGTTAACTTACAGTGGTAAATAGTCTAAAGACACTATGGTGTACAAGGGGAGATAGTATGTTTTACCTTTCAGTCTTTCTTTAAAAGGTGTAACGGTTTATACACATTGTTCCAGGTTTAATTGTCTTACAAAACCGAAGAATTCGACAGGCAGGGAGGGATAGCTTAAAAAGCTTAAAAAGTTTAAAAGCAAAGCGTTTTTAAATTTCCTCAAAGTATTCACTGATGTTTTCTCATGAATAGGAATTAGAGAAAACAAATAACTTGATGTTATTATTAGGGGCGGGAGAGGGCATGTGGGCGCCAAAGCCTCTTAATTAACCTCATGCTAATTAGACTTTCGGCTCGTTGCATGTTTAGTTGTTTGCAGTAATCTTTATCCGTCTTGCACATTTCATTCTTAAAAGTGTCGGAATATGAATTCCACCAAGAACAGAGACGATGCAAACACAAACTTGGAAATGTTTCAAAGGAATACAGTTATTATTAAAAAAAAAATATATATATATATATATATATATATATATATATATATATATATATATATATGATAATTCTCTTTTTTCCCTCCCTTTTGCTGGCGTCAAGGTATTACAAAAGCTTAATTAAATTAACTGCCAGGGAATTACTTTATAAAAAAAACGCCAAATGGGTTTTCCGTCCCAGAGAATCCCGCTCCGCCTCGCTCCACCTCATCTGTCTTCAGTTTTGTCGTTTATTCTCTCATCGTCTCATACCTTTTTTCTCATTGCCGTGCTTTCTCTATCCCTGGCATTGCTCTCCGTTGGAGTGCCTTTATCGCTCGTTTTTAATTCAAATGATTTCCCTCTCTTTCTCCGTCTCCCTCCCTCCCTCCCTCCCTCCCTCGTCGGTCTCTTATCTCCCCCCACCCCGCCTTCTCTGGTAAAAGAAACGATCCCGTGGTCGAAGACAGACATGGGCGGATGGATTGATAAGGCGGCAGGCGGCGTATCTGCCACTCGAAGACTTCTCCGCCGTGGCGCTCTCTCTCCGCTCCTCCACCTGTGAGAGCGGCGATAGGATGCAGAAATAGATGCGTTCAGAGATCAGGGGGAAAGCATTACCACGGGCACCGACAGCTGCCCGCCTCGAATGGAGGGACGCCCGAGAATGAATTTCCCCCTCCGTACGGCGCCACGCTGACAAGGAGGGAGAGCGCGTGCGGGCGAGGCTGGAACCAAAATAAAATCTTGACCCTATTACCTTTTAATATCATAACATGTTATACATCACAACGATATATTTATATACATACGTAAACAAGTCAATATGATTGTGACGTGTAGAAGGGGGGATAATATTGATTCACCTTTCTACGTGTTTAAGTTTGGATGGTTTGAGGTTTTTTCTGAAAATCAAAAAAGAAACACAACATAAAAAGCCTGCTGTACTGTCTTAAAGTAGCCTTTAATAATAATACGTGTCAGCCCTCAACTGGCCCTGCCTTTAGAAAACCTGAGGGAAAACTGGAGATGGAAATAAATAGAGATATTTGTTTTCAACTCGATCCTGTGCCCTTGGTAGAGAAATAATTTCTCGTATTGTCCATTGTCCGTTTCTTTTGTTTGTTTCTTCTTTTTTTTTAACGTACGGTATGGTGTGCCTTTCTCAACAGAGCGATCAAGATCGAGGTGTACGATTGGGACAGAGACGGCGGGTAAGTCTCGCGCCCGCGTCCAACTCTGAGGCCGCGTCCACACTGCGCGCCTTAGTGCTCAGTTGGGATTTGCTGCTCAGGTCCCGTTGTTTTGTCCGGCTCTTCACATTATTTTTTTTAAACGCGGCCGATATCAGCTTCCGGTGCGAGCGGGGTCGCGGTCCCGGAGCGCCGTGGATGAGGGCGCACGCAGCGCGTGCCGTCGCACGGCGGGACCGGCACGGGGCCGCGTACCTCGTCTCAAGGTTGCGGGTGAAATCTTAAAATCCAGACTTTTTTTTTGTTTCGTTAAACAAGAAATTTAGTCAGATAAAGTAGATCGAAAATAAAAACACAGTGCGTGTAAATTGCGCCCCGATCGCTCCCTCGGAGGACGCACGCGCACACACACACACACACACACACACACACACACAAACACACTATTTTAGATCCGGTGTGCTATTCATCAAACGTGCGAGTGTGGGTGCTCCCTCGCCGGTTCGGTCTATTTATCTATTTATTATTTATCTATTTATTATTTATAAATGTATTCTTTATTGTCCCTCCCCGCACCATACAGCACAGCGAGCGCTCACGGTGCCGGTGGGGAGGCCACAGTGGGGGGCGGCCGCGGTGCGCCTCGCTCTGCCTGCCGGTCCCCAAGTTGGCGGCGGAATTCCGAGTTTATTTTCGAAACACGGGGTACTTTTTTGCTCGGATCCGCTCCGTGATCGACTGCTCAGGCCAAGGTCGCATTGCAAAGCGTCAGACCTGCATCCGATTTAGCGCCACCTATGAAAGTGGCCCAATTTCCGAATTGAAAAGTTCGGATTCCATTCCGTTTGCGCTGCTCACATTGTCATGAACAGGAAACAGATCTGAGTCACGGACCAGCAAGAAAGTGGGATTTTGGACACTTTAGCCGGCAGTGGGAACGTAGCCTTGGTAAGCCGTTGAAACGACAGTCATCTAAATAAAGCTTATGACTGAAGAAGCTGTCCACAAACACTGTATATTTCTCCCTTTGAATAATTAGGCAATTCAAAGGAAAAAATAAATACCAATGTCTATATGTATTTTTCTTCCATTTTTGTACTTTCACTTATTCCATTGAACTAACCCTAATCTATGCTTCCGGAATTTAAACCTTATCAAGTTAGCCTGTAGTTAACCTACTTTGAGGTCTTACTCTTCATAATTAAACATCTTTCTACTGAGTGGGTACGGTGGCTTACCATGTTTAAGATATTATTAAGATGAAGTCATTTTGCTTTTGCTATTTTCCACATTAGGGCCATTCATATTCGTCATTAATATTGCTATACCCGGATGTGTGAAATAGCTCATGATTGTTGGAGAAATTATTCTATTGATAATCAGTCTCCGTTCTTCTTTTTATTTGAACAGATTTTTATTCCCTTCTTTCAGTTTTTTTGGTAACTCGGTTTCCCTGGTGCCGTTGAGGTGCGACTGGAAAGGCTATTTTCTGCGCTGGATGGGGTGGCCTCTCTAAAAATCCAACAAGCAAAACGGTCCTTGGTAGCGGGACGTAATGATGGAATACTGCACCGGGGTTGCGGCTCTTTACTCTGTCGCGCTAATATCGTTTCCCTCTTCTCTTCTTTTTCTCTCTCTCTCTCTCTCTCTCTCTCGCTCTCTCTCCGTACATCTCCTGTTTTTTTTTTCAGCCACGACTTCATCGGGGAGTTCAGCACCAGCTACAGGGAGCTTTCCAGAGGGCAGAGCCAGTTTAACGTCTATGAGGTGAGGCACTAAGCTTCCGCCTATAATCCTCTGACCGTGGCCACGCCAAATCCAGACAGGTTTTCACACAGGGTAGTCCATAATATTATATTGTTATTATTATTTAACCGAGCAGCTTCACGTTCCACCTCCAACGTGCGTCGGCCATTTTCCAAGCACTTTGTTGACGAGTGCAGCTCTCAAAATGTGCTTAGTCCCGAGTTGTTTGGACGGATGACCCGGCGCTGAGCTTTGCACGCCATCTTGAATGTTTTGGCTTCAGCAAAAAAGTAAAAGTAGAAGCAGATCAGGCACAGAAGAGATATCAAATAAATAAATTGAACTGTAAAAAGAGAGAAAAGTTAAAGAACAAGGACAACGCAGTAGAATATGTGGACCAGCGGGTGTGGGTGAGACCCGGGGCTCATCACCGTTTTGGGTGCTGCGTGACGTATGTTTCGGTGACGCCTTCCCTGTCTGCACTACAAGACAAAACCGCTGTTTTCAAACGTGTCCACCTCAGAGGGCCGACACAAGGAAAATTGGATTATTGTAGACATTCGCCTAAAATCGTGATACTCTTAAACGTAAAAAAATCGTTATAGCTTTTCGATCCATGTTGGAAAATACTGAAGCTTCACTGGGAAATAATGCTTTCCAAGCGGGGGAATCCGACTCAATGTACCCGGGGGCCACTGCTCAGGCTGTGCTCTCCTGGCCAGGGGCACACTGAACATCAGTGTTTTTGATTTTTCCGTGTTTTTTTTGCACCGTGCCGGAGCGAAGTTCCGAATTATATTTAGAAAAAGTCTTTGTGATTTTCAATTCAATTCTGTTTTGTAGTGGGAAAACTCCATGTAAAATTGCGTGATTTCCAAATTAATTTGCGGGCCAGATTCATCAATATAATTACAATTATGAACATGCAGCGGGCCGCATTCAAAGTTCTGGCGGGGCCGAACGCGGCCCCTGGTCTGGTAGTTTGAGGCCCCTGCCCTACAATGAGATGCAGGCGCGGCAGCTGCAGAGCCTGACATGCAGACGGTGGAGGTTCAAGTACATGCAGGCAGCTCTTGGGCTTTATAACCTGAGGCTTGAAACCTGTCTCTCCTGGCAGAAAGGGATTTGTCCAACCACCAGTGTCGCCACTGCCACCCTACACGCACGCACGCACGCACACACACACACAGCACACAAGCAGCATGGCCGGACACTCACACACTCCTGCTGGGCAGGTACCTATTAAGGAGCCACATCTGGTTCGAGCAGGAAGGACACCTTTGCTTCCTTGTGCTGGATAAAATGACGGTAAACCGAAAATATCCGTTTCTGTGGCGCGCACCTCCTCGCCCTCCTACTGACGCGCATGATTGATGGGAGGCTAATCTTCTCCTGGGAAAAGAGTCAACACTTCTTGATTAACAGAGCACCACATAGAGGGGTGAGAGGCAGGGGAGACTGTCATTTCAAACCGCAGCTGTTTACCTAATAACTTACCTGCGCGCTCGCACGCACACACACACACACACACACACACACACACACACACACACACACACACACACACACACACACACAAAACGCACGTGCACATGTGGGTGTTCTTTTTAAACTTCGAATTATGCATTTGCCGTCGGAATGAGGGCTGTGAGATCGCCGTCACGTTCCTGTCAGCACCACTTCATTACACACCAAATTAAAGCCGCTCAGCATTTCGTGTGTCTTTAAGAAGGATCTACGTGGACTACCTGCCCCCACCCTCCTCCCACCACCACTCTTTCATTCACTATCAAACTCAAAAGTCTACAAACAGTGAACACGGCATTTCAACACCTTCTGCAACTTTTTTGGGGGGGGGGGGGATTATCAATATTATTTGTTCTTTGGTTTTATCCCTAATACTCCCAAACATGCCCAGAACTGAGACGGCATGGTCTTGCCCTATTTGATATCCATGAGATGTCCTGTGAGTGACGGGTACAAACTTGAAAGAAATCTCAGATCAGTCGGTGGGTGTGGCTTCCTGGTGCGGGCGTGGCTTTGCAATGTGGTGCTGTGATCTGATTGGCTGGATGAGCCAGTAAAAGTAGAAATACCAATTTCTACCTTTTTAACATAAGTTATTTTTTCCAAAGGGAAGAGACGAAACATAATGCATGATGGGGTAGTGTGAAGTGGTTGGTTAAAATATTGTTGTTTTTTGTTTTCGCCTCACTTTAAATCGTCCTGCTCACACATCGTCAATATTCAAAGTTGTCGCCGGCTGCAAGCGTTGGATTTAATTTCCAGATTTGACTTTGAGTCCGTCCCTGTGATGGCACCTTTATTTTTATTAGGCCATGCTCAACCTTTTGTCTTCAAAACGTGTGTGTGTGTGTGTGTGTGCGTGCATGTGCGTGTGCGTGTACGTGCGTGTGTGTGTGTGTGTGTGTTCATGTTTTTACAACCAACAGTCAACGGCTGCGTCTCACCTCCAGCGCGTCCTTGCAGGGACGTTATTTCAGTGCGGGGTGAAGAGCAGTTGCTCATAAACCCAGACAGGTTGCGTTGTGCTTCCCTGAGGTCTTGTCTGCGGTGGGTCATCGGAGGAGGAAATTCATATTCATTAAACAAACTTAGTGAGAGAGTGAGAAATAAATTAATTAACGTCCCGGAGTGAATATAGTGTTTGACTCTCATACTGTATCTGAGCTATGGGGATCAATACAGGACTTATCTTACGTATCTTATCTTATCTTATCTTATGTTATTTATCTCATCTAATCTTATTTTATCTTATTTTATCTTATTTTATTTTAACTTATTTCATCTTATCTTATCTTATCTTATCAATGCGTTATTGACAAAGCAGAACCTGGTTTGCTCATAACAGGTAACAGCCTTGGAATGAAATTGAACATGATTTCCTGAAAACACCTGATGCTGAAAGGCTGCTGAGTGCTCCTGCTATGCACTTGTTTGCCAGTAAAAACACTCCACATTGCAGTCATGAGGCAGTAAAACTACTGCAAGAAACTGACCTTGCCAACCAAAACTTGTGTTGACTGGTTTGACTGGTTTGACAGATTTTTCCTGCTGGTCCACAGATGGAAACACAGGCACCGTCATGGTGTTCTTACAACCTGCCCCAAGGACATAAGCACTAAACAGTAAATACGTATTATTATTTGGAATAATGAAGGATTTTTGATGTTGTTTTTTAATTTTTATTCCCAGGTGGTGAATCCAAAGAAAAAAGGAAAAAAGAAAAAGTACCTCAACTCTGGAACGGTATGTCCAACTTAACGAAAACATTTTGAGCAATCGTACAGTACACGTTGTTTCCACTCAGACTGCATCAAACTCAAAATCCTATGTGGCTAAAAATGGATATATATATATATATTTATTTATTTATTTTTGTTCATTAAAAATTATCAAACAAAACTACAAAATTAAGCAAATATCTAAAGTCAGAAATATCAGTGTTTATAGTGGTCGAATACCACCAATAACGTGAACTGACTTGAGGAGGGAGCGATATGACGTAGCATTAATCGTTAAAATTCAGAATGCAAAAATTCCACTCGATTTGGACAATCTGAAACCTCCGGGCTTAGAGGCTCTTCTTAAAAATGTATAAAAATACTATTTCCTGAATAATTTATCTCTCACCACTGTGTTGCCTGTATTTAAGTTGTCAAATGTGTGTCGCTTTGCTGAGCTTGGTTCCAAATCCAAGTGCTTCATGAAAAAAATACAGGGCATTTGTTTTCAAAACCCAGACAAAAACAAACAAACAACAACAAAAAAACAACAACAGGGGAATGTTAGGTCATTGTCACTGGAAAACAAGTGACGCTCTTGCCCTCCTCGCTGCCAGGTAACGCTGCTGTCATTCCTGGTGGATAACGAAGTCACCTTCCTGGACTACATCAAAGGAGGGTGGGTCGCCGCCGCCGCCGCCGCACTCAGCGCCCGCCGCGTTTGAGATATGGGGGTTGTGGTCCTTCAGTGGGACGTGACGGGCTGAGTGCACTAATCACTGCCGGCGTTCTCACCCCATCACTAGTCAAGCGTCTTCAATTCGCCAAAGATAATGATCCCTGGGTGTGAATGAATCGTATGGAAAAGT
>NC_137208.1:6971107-6996107 GCF_960531495.2 Zeus faber
CAAACAGACCTTCATCCATCCTTACACAGATGTGTACACCCTCGTCGTGTACTTTCTCCCAGACAGGAATTTCTCCCCACTACCACGCACACAACCCAAAACAGGCGTTCACGTACCATATCACACACACACACACACACACACTCACACTCGTTGGCATACACACGTTCCTTCTCCCTCTCTCATGCACTCCTTTTTCTCAAATCCCTCATGTGTCCGCATCTCTTTAGACCGTCTGCACAGCTACTTTGTGAGTTCACTGTCGCCATCTCACCTTCACCGCCTTTCCATTCCTCTCAACTTTGCTGCTCTCTCTCGCCCTCCCTCCCTCTCGCCCCCCCTGGCTCTCACTCTCTCTCTCTGTCTCTGTCTCCCTCGCCTTATCCTTCCCCTGCACCTCTCCCTTTACCCACAGAAGTGTGCAGTTTATGCTCATTCTTGAGTATAGCCTTAGACTGTAGGACATCCTTAAAACATTCAAAACGCCGACTGCAACACCTTTGCAAATCCAGCAAACGCCAACCAATTTTCATGTTGGCTGTTTTTAACTTTCCTAAATGCACCCAGTCAAACGGCATAATATTCTCAGCTGTTGCTGACTGGATCATTCGCTATGATTTAGCGCTCCAGCAAACATGTGGAGGTTTTGACTTTTAAAATACAGTGGTACTTTGACTTACGGGCTTAATTCGTTGCGCGGCAGAGCTCGTAATTCAGTCTGCTCGTATAGCAAATCAATTTTCCCCATTGAAATTAATTGAAATGCCATTAAGCCCTTCCCTGTGACGTGTGTTTTTAAATAAGAAAAATGTATTTATAAATAACAAATATTGTATAAAATCATAATAAAACATAATAAAAGAGAACGTCGAAGAGAATCGCTCATGTTCTATGATTTCATGCTTTAATTCAATGGACATCATCCACTTCTTCTTCTTCTCAGCACGTGTTTTCTTAGGACCCAGGGTTAGAAAAAAAAAATTAGCACAATAACTGCACAAAAAGCACAAAACGTGAGCACAAAACACGAAAGAGACGCTTCCACGGTCAGGTAACCACGTGAAGTGAAGGAGTGAGACGTGGGATGCTGGATGCTGGAAGCTGGAAGCTGGATGCTGGATGCTGGATGCTGGATGCTGGATGCTGGATGCTGGATGCTGGATGCTGGAAGCTGGATGCTGGATGCTGGATGCTGGATGCTGGATGCTGGATGCTGGATGCTGGATGCTGGATGCTGGATGCTGGATGCTGGATGCTGGCCGCATTCGCTGGCCACACCACCTAGTGGCGGCGTTCCCAAAGCTCGCTCCTCGTAACTAATTTTTGCTCACAAAGCAATGCAAAAAAATCGACGGAACGACGGCTCGCAACTCGGAAAACTCGGTGCTTAGTGCGCTCGTAAATCAAGGTACCGCTGTATCTATTCCTTGTGAAACTCAACTTCAACTTCAACTTGCAGCATGTCCAGTTCATCAAGCCAAAGGAAAATAAAATAGCGACAGTCGTGGGCAAAACAAAGCACAATGAAAGGGAGGCACCGGGGTTTCCGTGCGCCCCCCACTCCCCCACTCACGCCTCCTCCGTCGCCTGACTGACAGCTCTCCTTGTCAAACCCGACGCCCTCTTCTAATTGTTCATTCGGACCTAATTGGCAGCGTGAGGCGCCACCCATTAGCGACGTTGACAGCCATGAAGAGGGGCTCCATCTCAATCAATGGCGCCACCGCCCTCCCCCTTGTCATTGCCTCTCGCAAAACGCTCCCACCACTTGTGGCTCCCGACAAAGGGGAGTCGAGTCGTTCTGCACGGACTCTGATTCCTCTGTCTCGTCCCGTCGGGCGCCGGCGCCTCTTTCTGGAGAGCTCGCCTCACGAGAGAGGGAAAAAAAAAATGAGCGACAGATATCATTGTCCCCGGGGTTCACTCCGGGTCGCCGTACAATGGGGGGACGAGCCGGTGCCGTCCGGTCCGCACAAAGAGCGAGTTTGCGCTGGGAGTGCTTCTCATCTGTACTCTGTTCCCTCCGACGTGCTCTGTTCTCATAGCACGTCCTCGGACCTAATGTTCCATGGAATGCACAACGCGGATACTCAGAGTGACAGGGGAGATGGCGTTCCATTTGTGTTATACTGCGGCGTCGACTTTACAGCTCCAACGTGGCGACGTCTACTGATCAGATGCGTCCCGGGGTTTATCGGCTGTAACCGCATCCGTCGAAATTCCCCCTCCTGCTTCTCTGATGTTTTATCCTGTTCCTTCCTCTGCTCTGATCCTCTGTCCTTTTCTCCCCTCTTCTCCTCCGGTCGCTTCGTCCCGGATCTCCCCGTTATACTTTCCCCTCTGTTTCCCAAACTTCTCGCTGCCTTGGATCTGCCGCGTTCCGCTCATCATTCGCTTCTACACTTCTTCATGACAGTTCATAGAGCGACAGTTCATAGAATTAGTACATATAGTACCAGTTCATACCCGTTCTGGAAAGTTCACCGAACACCCAAGACTTTCCAGGGAATCCCAAAGACACTTCAATTCAATTTTGGTGTTGGTACTGAGGCCACTTTGCGTTTTGGCGGCAAACTTAAATCGAAGTTAAGGCAGCTGGAATACCTAGCCCTCCCTTCATTGACCCCCTCCCTCGCTCACCTTCCATCTGCTGTCCTCTTTTCCTAACTTCTAACTCTCTCCCCCTTTTCTGTCCTTTCTTCTCCTGCCTGGTGGCCAGATGGTCAGCGGGCCAGCCGGCTACATCTGTTTGCCAATCGTCCGCCGAGGTGGCGTCACGTGACCTCCGGTGGCGTTTTGAGGCCGGTCGGCGCGCTCATGCATGCGAGATGCTTCTTCTTCGGGGCGCTGGGAGATCTGCCAAAGAGGACAGCGGGCTCCTTGGTGACATTTTGAAGAGATATTTCACTTCAAAAGTGTTTTATTTTTCCCCTTTTCATTATTTTACTTGTTCTTTTCAAGAGCGGAGTCTTAGAAGGTTTAGACCTGGAGGTTTGCGGATGTTTTTTGGTTTTTATTTTTCCACAATTGGGTAGAGTAACCCCTCGAAATGTACCTTGTGTTAGATGTACATTGAAATAGACTTAACCGCCAAACCAGCGGCGTCGTTAGGGGTGGGCAATAGCCCCCAAGCTCTGCGCCCTGATCGTTCCCTCTGACGGTACTGACTTTGCCCACAGCGTGCCAGCCACGGTGCCCTGTGATCGGTGTGTACAGCAAAACAGTGTGTTTTTATTTTGGTTGTAGTTTTATTTAACTCCGTTTCCTTATGGAACGAAACTCACGCCGTGCATAATGGGGACACTTTCTCGAGCCTGTTTGGGCTAAGCCCCTGACGTCTTTCTATCCTAGCAACGCCCCTGTGTCAAAGGATTTTTATTTATTGTGTGCAGCACAAATGTGGACCCACAGAGGTAAAAAAATATATAATAATTGTTTGTTTTTCCTGCAAAATTCAGCGGTTTGTTTTGTTGGTTTTCCTGTTTCGTTGTTCTCGAGCTGCGGTCTTAACTTTCTCGCTTTCTTTTGTGGACCGCCGCTGCGTCGCGCTCACAATTCTGCCTTTTGTTACTGCAGCTGCGGAGGAGAATTTTTATTTTATTTATTTTGTGATCATATAATTGTGTACAAAATCAAAAGACGCAACCGGCAGCGGATTCCGACTGTGTGTGAACGCAGTGTGCGATGCTCTCATTAGCCCCCCTTCCCACTCAACACGGCTTTATTTCATTGGTTCCTAGCTGAGTCATTGTGTTCCCTGGCAGCAGGAGAAAAGCCCTCGTAGACACAGCTGGCTGAGAGGCATCCCCCATTTGTATCACTACACACTTTCTCACACACACACACATTTGAACAAAATAGTAAACTTTAACTTTAACTTATCTTTTTTCTTTCTTTTTCATTTTTTTAAGGTTTATTTTATTGCTTTTTGTTAGTTTTTTGGTTCATATGTATTGTTTATCTGGAAGTTAATCATTATATATGTTATAATATTTACATTTTTAAGTTTATTGTATAGTCCGAACTTTTCTATCTTCTAGCCAATTTTTTTCAGCAAAATTCTATCTATCTATCTATCTATCTATCTATCTATCTATCTATCTATCTATCGAAAGACACACACCTACCCTACAAATACCCACTGATGGACCACTCGGGGGATAATCTTATCTTATATGATGGTGCACTGATGCACATATTTAAACAAGGCAAGGCAAGCACAAGAAACACACACACACATACAGTGGGCATATACAGTACAGCAACAGAGAGATGCCGTACTTGCACACATTCACAGCACACATACACAGACACAATGTGTTTGTGATACACTTAAATTATTTATACACACATGAACACACACACACACACACACACACACACACAAGCCACTTACCACGATCAGTTGGTGACATCTAATCTGTACTTAACACTGCGGCGATGCTCTACAGACAAGAACAGATGTGATATTACTCCACCGAAGGGAAGAAACTCTTATCACTTGACTCCCCATACTGCCATCTAATCTGATCTCTACTTCCTCTTTTCACCCCGGGGATGTTTTTCCCTCTTTCTTCTTCTGTGGTTATCTGGACCTTTTGGAGCCGCAGCAGATTGTTTCCCACCTGTGAACTGGTGGAAATCAAACAGATAAATGTGGCGGTGTGGCTTTTGGGGGCGATATGTTTATCTGTGCACATTGACACACAAACACAAGTACAGAAACACAGACACACAAATACTGTATGACTTTTTCAGACCTGGCATCCTGGCCAATAAAAATTGCAGAACTTATTACTACTGCGCCGCCTTCATGTTGAAAGCTATGATGGTTTCTGGGGGGGGGGGGGGGGGGAGAGTTAGAATTAGGCATTGACAAGTCACAAAATTTGTGTCATACCAATGACGAACCAATCACGGTCTGCTATTCAACTACATGCAGTGGCCCAACAAATTTGGTACAGCATAGAGGAAGCTAAATAGTTAGTGGCATTTGCGCACTGTAGGGGCATTATTGTGTATTTTTTGTATTAGTTAACCCCACTTGAAAAGGTGGAAGCACCGTGCATCAACATGAAATTAACAAATACAAAATAAGTAACTTTTGCAATAATCATAATAATAATGTGTTTTCGTAGTTGTCAGCGGGAGCAGGGGATCCTTTTAAGGAAATTTGATACTGGCCTATAAGGGTCGAGGTTGGGTTTTTTGAGTAAGGGTCTAATCATGACTGTCTTAAAATCCAAAGGTAGAGTGCCAGAGGAGAGAGATGAGTTAATAATGTTAAGAATAGAGGGTCCGAGAATTGGGAACAGCCCTTGAACAAGTTTTCCAGGGAGTGGGTCTAGTAAGCATGTTGTCTGTTTTGTTGCACTTACTAGCTGTGATAGTTTCAAGAGACAATGTATCAAGGTTTGAGTGGTTATCTACACCATCTGCCCTAGTGCCTGTTCCACTCTCACTATCGGAATAATTAAATTAGGGTTGAGGCAGAGTAGCTCTAATCTCTTCTCTCATAAGGTAAATTTTCTGAGTAAAGAATTTCATGAAGTCATTAGCTGTAAAGGGGGAGCTGTTGAGAATAGGCTGCTTTTGGGTTAGCATAGCTATTGTATCATATAACGGTTTAGGATTAATGGAGGAATACTTTGTTTTGGCTAATGAGAGAGAAAGTTTGTAGTTCAGCAAACTATTACCCCATGCCTGACCTAACACTTCCAGCTTAGTTGCACGCCATTTACGCTCAAGTTTCCAACAGGATTTCTTAAGTGCTCAGTTCTCATCTGTAAACCAAGGTGTTGGTTTCTTCACATTTCACAGTCATTTTATTCTTAGTGGGGCCACTGTATCTAAAGCATTGTCTGTCTGCCATGATCCGTCCTCTCTAGTATGCTCAGCAAGTTACTAATGTCCTGAATAATGCTAGCTAAACTGGCAGACTCTACACCCTCTGAGGGTGTAGCATGTGCAGGCTTACTATTAGCCTGCCCTTCCTTGGCTAGGCTGGAGTCCACGCCATTTAAAGTGGTACTACCAGGCTCTCTACTCACCTGTGTCCCAACCGGCTCTAGAGCGAGGCGTCATGCCTGACCCAAACCCGTTCTTTTCCGAGAAAGAATCATGGCGCCTTCCCTGTTAGGGTGAAGGCCGTCCATCCTCATCAGGTCGGGTCCCCTCCAGAAGGAGGGCCGTTATCTACAAAGGGGAGTCCCTGATCTCTGCAGAACTTAGCCAGCCACCGGTTAAGCGGCACAAATCTACTGAACCTTTTATCATTGCCTCTCACAGGCAAGGTACCAGAGACGAATACTAGATGCAGACTCATCTTTCTGGCAAAATCACAAGTTCTAGCTATGTTACTCTTTGTAATCTCTGATTGCGTCATCCTCACATCATTAGAGCCGACATGAATAACTATATCAGAATAGCTGTTGTCAGCCTTGTGTGCCTGTTTTTATGGCTGTTCCTGTTGACATTGATTATTAGACATTAGCAATGTCAGGTGCTCTGGCCCTAGGTAATCACACTACTGTGGCCTGGCCTTCTAAGCCTGACGTGGCGGTTGATGGGGTCATCTATAACTAAGGTGCGGGAGCCAGGAGGATTGGCTGCGGTAGGACTAGCTAAAGGGGCAAATCTATTAAAAACCTCAACAGGCCCTCCACTGCTGGCAGGCCGCTTAGGACTAATGTAGGCTGGTTAGCGGGCCGGCTACGACCCACGCAATCGGGGGTGCCCCTCTCATCTGAAGCTATCAGATTATTCTGCTCTAACTGACTGACACGTCCATCTAGCAGGGACAACCTCTCAAGGGGCAGGGTGCAAGAGGAGCACGGGTCCTTACTGACCGCTGTGTCGGAGCAGCAGTCAATGTGTCGGTTTGTTTGTAGCTTGTAGCCGCTAAGCTGCTAACTGTTAGCAGCTGTAGCTCGTAGCCGGTGTAGCCTGTGGCTGGTGTAGCTTGTCGCCCGTGTAATCCGAGGTTCGCGGAGCTTGTAAGAAATAATATGGCGCCTCTGGTTGGAAATGTCCTTTTGTGACCAGTCGCGCACATGTTGTTCCTGTACTTTTACGCTTGTGTACGTGTTGTACATGTTGTTCCGCTTGGGTACACGTTGTTTATGTTGTTCTGCAAGTGCGCCTCTGGTTGGAGTCAGTTCTTTGTGATCCATATGTCCTTTTGTGACTAGTTGCGCACATGTGGTTCGGCACGTACATTAGAATATATAAGGGTCCAGGGAAGAAGCATCGGGGCTCTCGGACTTGGCTCGGACTTGGCTGAGCGCCGCTCCTGGAGCCCAGGCTCAGACTTCACAAACTGACCCTGCTGTACTTTTTGATTCTGACTGACAATGAATATGACTAACTCCTAAATTTGTGATACGTCCTCTGATTGACCTCCAACCCATCAACGAACACGCGGAGAACCTCGAAGGTAATTGTTATACTTGAATTGATCAACAAAAGTTTAGTATTTGATCAAAACAGGTTGTAATAGTTATCATACTTGAATTGATCAACAGAAGTTTAGTAATTGATTAAAACAGGGTTAAGAAAGGTTTTCTACAACGTAACAACTTGGTGATCCTCGAGGATATATATAAATTTCTCCAACAAGCTTCACCAACACACTCGCGGGAGTCAAATCCGAGAAATGGAGAGAAGAAAGAAAAAGACCAGCAGATAACTGTTGATTGTAGTAGATTCCGGTAAACGCCGGTCTGTACTCGATACAAACGCAAGCTCGGGAGCCCCAAACAAGAACAAGCAGTTCAAGAACAAGAATATTATATGATTCAGGCGGAATCAATGGCTAATGTATATTAAACTAACTATTGAAGCTACGATTTGTAGAAATTGTGAATGAATGTAAAGTAGTTTAAGTGATACAATCACCAAATAGCAGAAGTCAAAGGAGCGCAGCACTCAGCGTCCTGGATCGATAACTGTCTCAAGACAACTTGGATAAGAAGGCGCCGTATGTCCGATTGTGCCTTACAAGTTTACCCAGAAGGCTTCAGCAGTCATTGAAGGAATGTCATTCTCAATGCGAAATGTTCTCCAAAGCAACGGATCGAGTCAAGCTTGCCATGGGCGGGTCGGTGAAGAAGAAAAACACATGGCAAAGCTGGTCCGCCGCCCTTTTGAAGTTTCCCGTAAGGAGGGCTGAGGGAGCCTCCCTTCAGCCTCGGATCCCTTCAGGGTATTTTAAGATAAGGTTTGCTCCTTACAGGCGGGCTAAGCTGTGAAACCAGTCACGTTAGCTGTCGTATCTCCCCTCCGCTGTGAGCCCAGACACCCTACAGCGGTTAAGACCCGCTGCCTCTGGAAACAAATATGACCCTGTCCGGTGTGCTTGGATTCACAACCTCCTTATCAGGCTTTCCAAGACATCTTGTCCTTTTTTACTCTTTCTACTGAGTTTCCATGCCGTCATTCCACGGCTTGTTCTGCCGCTTCTAGTGTGTGTGTGTGTGTGTGTGTGTGTGTGTGTGTGTGTGTGTGTGTGTGTGTGTGTGTGTGTGTCAGTGCGAAAGAGTAAAACCATTTTTGAAAACAGGATATGCAGATTTTAGCCCAAAGTATCTTTAAGTGTATTTTTTGACCTGGAGTTTTTAAAAACCGTAATATCACATTTTATTATAAGCTATTTTTTAAGCTAACTTCCACAGCACATCACAGAGTGTGACGTTGGCCATCGTGTTGACAGTAGGAAGTGAGACAATTTCCAGTCCTCTTACATGAGCATGGAGGGAGACAAAAGAGCGGATCTTGCCGAAATGTAAAAAGAAACTGGAAAAACCTGAGAAGGTCCATTGTTTTGCTGGTATAACGTAGACAAAAACTGATTATGTGGTGAGTTTCTCGTTTTCGATAAGGAAACCTTTATCTTTTTTTTCCATCTTTTTTTTAACGCCTCAAACTTTGCCCTGTTGGACCGGTTTTAAGCACAGTGACGAGCTGCTGCAGAGATTCTCAATCGTAAAGCATTTGTAAACTTTTTGCCGTGAACAGGTATAAATGATGGCAACCAACATTTGTATTTAATAAATACATGGTAAATGTTATTTAAATAATAAAGCCCGGGCTTTATTACGTCCACACAAGGCAATGTATCCACAGTCATATGTGGATATATACCCTGCTTGAAATGTGGCTTGTGGGCTTTTCCTTTATCTGTAAGATACCCAGGAACACAGGGCACCAAGGGCAAACACCAGAGCAAGTGGGCGGATGCTTCAATCTAACCTCATTGAGCACAGAGGACTACAGCTGACCTTTCAAAAAGCACTTTGCATTGTAATTCCTCACCTCTCTGTCTCAGAAATCTAGGTATCCCCACTGAAAGTGATAATGTCAAACGCAGCGAATGATCTTTTAGGGTGAAAAAATAAAAAAAAAGTGATTGGCGTACTCGCATTGTGTACAAAATACCCCCGTGTGGCCCCGTGACTCATGTCACAGGTGCAATATTGTTGTTAGGATCGATTGTGAATCTTGTCACGCCATGCACTGATTTGTTTATGAAGGACTTCCTGACATATTTGTCACTGCACATTTATTCACAATCTATCCATCTGCCAGGCGGCATCTCTCGCTCTCTCCTCCTCCCTCATTGAGTTTCTAATTATTTTCTTTTTCCCATTTCATGGCCAGACTTTCAGTTGGGAGGGAGCATAGGAATCTCTCTGGAACCCTCCCGCCGTGTGTGTGTGTGTGTGTGTGTGTGTGTGTGTGTGTGTGTGTGTGTGTGTGTGTGTGTGTGTGTGTGTGTGTGTGTGTGTGTGTGTGTGTGTGTGTGTGAGTGTGTGTGTGTGAGGGAGAGAAAGAGGGCATGCATAATTTAGGCTGCGGGGCTCAAGCCTGTCAGTGCCAGCTTACATAGTTGGAATTTTCGCTCCACTTTTGTCCTTGCACCAGTCCCTCCAGCAAAGCCTCTTTCTGCAATTTCCCCTCTTTTTATGGAGTTGTATACTTGGGGCGGGCGGGGTATTGAATTCCCATAATATCTACACAACTTTGGATCTATTTATGTGGAAGTAGCGGGCGGTGTGAGATATGAGGCATAGAATGTACAGCGAGGCCCTCGAAAACGCATAATACATGCAGCGGTAGTACCGTGACAAATCCATTAAAGCGTCACTTTCCAGTGATGGTTGTTCTATTTTTGTAAACACGTTTTCACGCGTCAACAGAGGGGTCAAAGTTCAGGCTCAGACACCAACACTGTCTCAGGCTCATGCACAGGACTCATGGTCGGCGTCTAGGCCGTTGGACAGTAGTTTTCGTCTGATAGCCCACGAGGGCTGTACCCGACTCTTTTGTCAGTCAAATCAGATTCGGCTGTTCAATGCGAATATTTGGCCCCGGGGCTAAATTATTAAAGACCGTCGAATCAATAAGCTCCGATGTTACCGGTACTGTTAACGGTATATGAGAAATGAAGGAAATTGATTTTGTCTGTGCTTAGGCTATGTATCCCGTTTCTAACTTGAAAGAAGATTAAGATGTTTGTCTAAGAAGCAAATTCGCTATTATCAGAAGAGACATCTCTCTCTCTCTCTCTCTCTCTCTCTCTCTCTCTCTCCCTATCTCTCTCTCTCTCTCTCTCTCTCTCTCTCTCTCCCTATCTCTCTCTCTCTCTCTCTCTCTCTCTCTCTCTCTCTCTCTCTCTCTCTCTCTCTCTCTCTCTCTATATATGCGCGAGGGGGTGGGGGCGGGGCCGGGGCCGGCTCCCTCCGCCGGGCTCTCACACACGCACGAGGAGTCCCCGCTCTGGGTTTTGCATGTAAGGGAGGAGACAAGGGAAATCTTTCGAAAACATTTGGCAAAAGTGCATCACGCACACGCCGAGAAATGCTCCGAGTTTTTTTTTTTTTCGACTGCCATAATAACCCCAAAACTTTACATTAAGTCCAATCAGAGAACAAACTGGTTTGGAAACAACATTTTAATAAGCCCTGGGTTTGAAAAATTACGTAAAAAAAAAAAAAAAGCATTTTAATGATGATTTATAAAGGATATAGGTTTTTTACAGTTTTTATGGTGTTGTTTGTTGTTTTATGGTTTGCCGTGGGTTATTAGCACGCAACCCATACGTCTCCATGCCTTCTATGGTGTTCTACCATAATCAAGATGAACAGGCTGTCGCGGAAACTCAAATACGTTGAACCAACAGCAGCAATTATGTATAACCCACTGGGGTAGAAGCGTAAGACGGGTTACTCTTCGCTGAGCTTCGAGAGAAGGCTTCTCCCGCACCGAGGGCTCGCCAGAGGAGTTCTGATATTCCTGTGTCTACGGCGGTCTCCTACAGGCTTCGACAAAACACCCTAAGCTCCAGGAAGGCGCCTTCCGATTGGAGGGCGGATCTGTGAGCTGGGGGACAGAACGCGTGAAAGGCATCCTCTCTGGAGCCTGGATAACTCGCCCGGGGGCAGGGAGCTATCGGCCAGGCGGGTTCCTCGGGCTGGAAAGACAAGGCCCGGCAGGGGTGGTGGAAGCAAACCCCCGATGAGCGCCTCACGGTGACACTCCCGGTGACACCCCCCCCCCCCCATGATCGCGCTCCCATCCCTTTGACCATCCAACGCGACGGTGGTTCAAAGTTCAACACAGACATTTGCCTTGAAAGAAAAATATAATTCTGCAGTCGCAGCGAGCCGTGTTCCCCGCCCACCAGGCCCACGCATTCAGTTTTATAAACGGTCGGCGTCCGTCGTCTGGTCCGCACACATTGCCGCCTTTCTCGACATCGTGAGGAGTGTGAAGCACGAGCTCTGCACGCCAGTACCGGCGACTCTCCCCCGCGCGGCCGCTCCCAAGCCGCCGAGTTTGCCTCTATGAATTATCCAGTGGCGAAAAAAAACTGGCGGATGCAGAGCTTCCTCCCAGCACTCCTCTTTCCTCCCCCCTCTCCCTCCCTCTCTCTCTCTCCAATGTAATCCCCTCTCCCCTCTTTGCTGATCTGTCTTCTGTGCCCGCTCGCCTCTTCTCCTCCTTTCTGGTCCCTCCTCCACTCCCCCTTGATCCCTCCCCGCCTTCTCATCTCGCCCTCTCTCCTCTCGAGCTGTGACTCTGCTAATATCTCCAGTTTAACTGGAGGAGACAGTTCCCCGCTGCGGGCGTCTGGCCAGCCTGCCTAAAAAGCCCCAGCCCCGTGTTCCAAGGCAGACATGGGAGCCTCGGCCTAAACACTAAATGCATCCAATTATAATTAATTGATGAATTCCCTGTTGCTTCCTGTCATTCCCCCCCATCTGTTTATCCTCCGCCAAGCCGTCTCTCCTTCCGTCGTTCTATATTTCTTAACGCCGTCACCCTCCGTGACCTGAGATGCTTTTCTGCTTTTCTCATTTATTTGCACCTTATTGACGGTCCCGGGCGGTGTCAGAGCATCAGCGTTGGAAACAATAAAAGGATTAAATAGGGGGAAGGGGGAACAAAAAAAAAAAGCGTGACGTAAATGACCCTTCCCCATCAGTACCAAAAAAGGTAAGAGTGGGGGAGTTTTTTTTTTTACCCTTTTCCAATCCATTCACTCTTGTCTATCGGCAAAATAAACCGTATTACCTCTGAGGCATGGAACCGTTTTTTTTACACCACAAACTCTGATTTGTGATTTATGATTTTGTCAACTCCAAAAATGCCTTAGCCGCCAGCAGCCGAAAATAGGAGAAAATTTGACATCAAGTTAACTGACAACCTTGGGGTCTGTACTTTCGACAGTGTTTTATTGATTATTTCAGAGTTGTGCCTTAACTTACAGAACTTATAGATTTGTTGCTTTTTTTGCAAGATCTTATGCACGGCAAGAATTTGTCATCAGATTCATACGTTAAAATCCTTGCAGAAGTTCCCATGACAGAGCTAAATGATGACAAGTTCAGAATCCACACTTTCTCCATGGCCACTTTTTTTTTTTATTCACTCTGAGCAGGAAGTTATTTTATTTATCTAAAAATTTGATAAATAAATAGTAGTGAGAAGTTGTTAACAAAACAAGTTACACTGTTGCCACCGACAACAACTGCGATTTCAAAGGGATGGTTGCATTTCAATACATAATATACATTATAGTACAATACAGTATGTGTTAATATTTAGGAAACGTAATATGTGTCGTAGAATGCAATCGTGCTGTACATATTAACAACAAATATGAACTCATCAGACATTTTATACAGTACCTGATCAGCTGGGATGTGCAAAGAGGAGATTCTGTGATCGTGCGTGCATGTGCGTGCGTGCGTGCGTGCGTGCGTGCGTGCGTGCGTGCGTGCGTGCGTGCGTGTGTGTGTGTGTGTGTTGTTGAGTGCTGGGGGGGTGTAAGACTGTGACAGATGACAGAGCTCTTAGCCACATTTTGTTACGAGCAAAAAAACCACAGTGACAGACAGACACACAACACAGTGGCTCTCTGATGCCGGGTTTTCCTGTGTGTGTGTGTGTGTGTGTGTGTGTGTGTGTGTGTGTGTGTGTGTGTGTGTGTGTGTGTGTGTGTGTGTGTGTGTGTGTGTGTGTGTGTGTGTGTATTGGCCTTCTCTTTGTCTGTTTTCATCTGTCTTTTTCTCTTGCACACTTTCCTCTCCTCCTGTCTGTTTTGGTCAAGTTAAGTCCTCAACTGTTTTTTTTTCCCCCCTGGCTTCTCTGTTTCGTCGCTCTCTCTCTCTCTCTCTCTCTCTCTCTCTCTCTCTCTCTCTCTCTCGCTCTCTCACTCCCACTCTCTCTCTTTACTTTTCTCTCCTCTCATTATCCTCTCTGCCAAAGGACAAGATGAGGTTTGTTAGCCCTCCTCAATCTTTGATCACCTTAACTTGATTATATCTGCAGTTCATTTTCTGCTGATTGCTTCATGGATAACATTAGCGGCGCGCGCGTGTGTGTGTGTGTGTGTGTGTGTGTGTGTGTGTGTGTGTGTGTGTGTGTGTGTGTGTGTGTGTGTGTGTGTGTGTGTGTGTGTGTGTGTGTGCGTGTGTGCGTCAATGTGCATTTAGTTTTGTGGGTGTGCAGAAATTTGTCTGTGAGGTGAGTGAGCATGTTAGTTTGTGTGTGTGTGTGTGTGTGCGTGCCTGCGAGTGGGAGGACAGATGGGTGTTGATTAATGAATAATTTCTCTAATTTTTGTCTTCTAGGACTCAGATTAACTTCACCGTCGCTATTGATTTCACGGCTTCAAATGGTAAGCCTGCTCCTGTACACGGACACACACACACAGACATACATGCACACACACACACACACACACACACACACACACACACACACACACACACACACACGTGATGCAGGAAATGCTCAGCGAGAATTTATTCAAATGTATGTAGATTGGAAATAGAGTATTTTTTAATGACCATCTCTGTAAAGCAGTAATGATGATTAGACTCTGTGTCATCCGTCCCTGTCACGCATAAGCAGCCGTGGAGATGAACTCGGATCCCAGTAGCACACATGAGAGCTTCCGGGGCCCGGGGAGCTTCACACGCCCACAGGCTCTCTCAGGGGAAACTCTTAATAGCGAAAGCAGGTCTGAGGAATCCCATTATGAGCGCTCCCGAGAGGGTGCGACGGTGGCTTGCTGCGAGGAGGTTTTTGAATCATGTGGGCGCTGAGGTTCTGGGGACTCGAGTGACCCCGGAAATGCAGTGGAGATGCACAGTGGTAATACGTTAAAATAGTCCCGGGATGTCACGCCGTTTCTGATATTTCTACATTCAATACTGAAGGAATGAGGGATCAGCCCATCAACCTAGAAAACTGCTGTAATTTGTTCAAATATTATTATTATTTTTATTTTCTGTGCGTAAAGGTGCAGTGTGTAGAATTTAGGGAACAGTCGTGGCAGCAATATAATATATATACATTTCATAAACATGTTTTAATTTGTGTATAATCCCATGAAAATACAGTATGTGGCACCGCCATGTTTCTACAGTAGCCCAGAACGGACAAACCAAAACACTGGCTCTAGAGAGGGAATTTGTCGTTTTTCGAGATTGGCGGCCACCGTCTCTTCCACGTAGGCCGCCATGTTGCACCGACATGGGGAGGGTGTTCAGTTCGTCGTGTTTTGCAACCTCACCGCTAGATGCCACTAAATTCTACACACTGCACCTTCAAAATTGAGAAATAAAGGTGTAGATTTTTCTTTAGGAAACCCGTAAAAAAAACACACACACACACACACACACACACACTGAAGCGGAGCATCATGAACAGGAGGGTTATAGAGGCAAGTTAAAATGGCTAGAATGCATAATCTGAGTGGTATTTTCAGTTACAAACTTCAAAGATATGTTTTGGGAACCTCAGAGACCTATGGTAGCTTGTGGAAAAGGAGCACAATAGGGCCTCTTTAATAATTTGCCGCATTTTTTGATCCTGCATCTAGAACGCAAGACATAAAAATATTGCGGGTGTTGCAGATTTCTAACAACCTGTGAGTTATTACATATTGTGGTGCTTACAAATATTTATGATTTATGATGCAATAATATGCAATAATTTAACACATTATCGAACGTCGCAAGAAAAATTGCTGACTCCATTTATATCAAGTATCACAATTTACTACATGATTGTGTTTTACTTGTCAAGTCAGACTTTTGTAAGCCCCGCAATACGTAAAACCACAGCGTTGAGGTTATTATAAAATGCGACAAGTTATTATGAATTTAGTTTATGTGGTTACATAACAACGGTCAAATGTATAAGCAAGTTATTACGAAATGCGGCGTTGTGTGCATACATTGTGAATGTGTACACCTGCGTACCTGTTAGTTAGTTTGTTTGTCTGTCTGTCTTTCCGTCTGCTCGTCCGTGCCTGCCTATTTGTTTGTTTGTTTGTTTATTTGTTTGTTTTCTACGCCTAATCCCCTCTGCCCCCCTTGTTGCCCAGGTAACCCCGCCCAGCCCACATCGCTGCACTACATGAGCCCCTACCAGATGAACGCCTACGCCATGGCCCTGAAGGCCGTGGGGGAGATCATCCAGGACTACGACAGCGACAAGATGTTCCCGGCGCTGGGCTTCGGCGCCAAGCTGCCGCCCGACGGCCGCGTCTCCCACGAGTTTGCCCTGGTGAGAGCACGTCAGGGGAATGGACAGGACGCCGGTGCATAGAAGGAGCTACCAAGATGGCAACCATGCATCAGCTGTTGGTGCCAAATTATAATCATTTAAAACCAAGATAAACGAGCCGATATAATTATAATCCCTATCCCAATATTCTCAGTTGTTTCACCATTTTTGAGGAAATCAATGCGCCAGGAAAAAAAATGTTTTTCTTGGTTGAAGTTTCTGAACAAATGGAAGTATACCACACTTTTTGATAATGGTTAATAGTCCAAATCTTGTTGCCCAGGGCAACTGGGAAGCCGTTATTGTCGGACCCTGTCCTTTGTGTTCTTCAACTGCCGCAAATACCGAGGATGCATCTGTTGGTGACTTGGCTCACCGGGTTGACCCAGATGTCCCAGAATTCATCAAGACGGCATCCACAGAGGGAAACCCAAACAAGGAAAAGGAACCTGGAGTTGAGCGTTGGGTTTTGTTACATGGCCAGGGTTTGTTGGCAGTCGTAGGTTCCAGAATGCTTTCCAGTATTCCCACAAAACAGCGATAAAATTGTTGTTCTTCAGTCCGATTTTTCATTCAAAATTCACAAACGTGCCCCAAACATAAGCATTCCACTCAACCTAATTCTAGGTGTTTAATTTACATGATCAAATGTCTTTACATGTAGTGAAATGTAAGATTAAGCTTCTCAAATATAAAATGTATTATTCCATGTAGCCAGCTAGTATTGCATAGTATTGCCCGTACATATGTTGCACAGAAGTAATGTCCACAAAATTGTATTTGTTGTAAAATACTGGTAAAAGGGCTCTGGATTGGGAAACATGGTTGCTTCTATTTAGTGTCATCTCTTGTTATATTGAAGGAAGCGTCCGGTCGATAAGTCCTGGGCAGTTTCTAAATCAACTTAGAGTCTTTTATCTGAAAGCTGCTTAGTTCCACACTGGTGTGTTTGGAGAAAGCAGCGATGTTACGTGTGCTCCTGCAGCCTGGCAGCTGATCTGGAAGGCGCGCACACACACACACACACACACACACACACACACACACACACACACACACACACACACACACACACAGCTGGCACATCAAGAAGGTGGCTGCTGTCCTCTGGAAACCGGAAGCATGGCGTATATTTTATGCATAAAGCAAATACATACTTACCCTCAGAGAAAAACATCCCAAGGGTAAAAATAACTCTCACACACACGCGCAAACACATTTACAAAGATGGACTCCCTGTGATGAGGCACCTCACTGGTTCAAAGTGTATTTTAAAAAATATATAATGACTTTGCTCTCTACTTATGTCTGTGTCTCTCAAGCTGTTTGCAACATCTGTTGGATGTATTGGTCTGTAAAAGCACCTTTTAAACTACGATTCAGCACACGCACGTTACAGTACCCATCCCCCGTTACTCGTTTTTTGATTTTTATTAAGGTCTCCAACACCCCAGACTAAATAAAACAACTATTTGTTTGGAAAGGCAGAAGCTCCGCTGCCTTAACATAGAATTAATAAATAGAAAATTTATTCATCTGCTCTCCTCTCTTTTTCCCTCCCTCCGTATGACCCCTGTTCTTTCCTCCCCCCTCTCCTCCCCTCTCCCATCTTTCATCGCCTCCTTTTGCTGTTCTCTTTTTTCCCATCCTCACCTCCTCGCTGCTCATCATTCGGCTTTCCCTCTCCTCCACGCGCTTCTTTTCTCCTTTCCTTACATCCCGCCTTCGTCATTCCTCCTCCTTCGTCTCCCCCCGTCTCCCTGTCGTTTTTATTTTTATTTTTATTTATTTTTTTAAATCTCCGTCCAGAATGGGAATCCCCAGAATCCGTACTGTGCGGGGATCGAGGGAGTGATGGAAGTGTACTACCAGAGCCTCAAGTCAGTTCACCTTTACGGGCCCACAAACTTTTCCCCTGTTATCAACCACGTCGCCAGGTAACACACACACACACACACACACACATACATACGCGCACGCACGCACGCACGCACACACACACACACACACACACACACACACACGCACACACACTGAGACACCTACACACACACAGAAATATAAGTACACACAAACCGTGTGCTAAAGTTTGGTCTGCCATGGCAATCGATATAAATCAACTCGGCGCTGCCATACTTTCAGCAGTAAATTATGATTTCTCCAAAACGCTAAGGGGGCCTAATAAGAGATCTGTCTGGTGCGTGTAGTTATTAATTACCCTGTGGGAGGAGAAACAGGGGGATTGGAGAGGAAAGGAGGGAGAAAAAGTAATTGTTGTGCAGCATTACACTGAAAAAATACGTTGGTTTGGAGTCATTGGATCAAAAACAAGAAATTGTTGAGCCTGTAGTCTTTCATTGTTTTCAACTTAAAACACCTTAAACTTCAAACAGCTTAAAAATCAAAATTGAGGGAGAAGTATGTGTGTAACCAATCAAAGCAATGTTTTGAAGTTGATCCAATGAATGCTGCTTGAGGATAATTCAGAATACATGCAAATGAAGATGTATTCGGAATTGTTAATTATGAAGATACAGGTATGTCGAAGTAAGAATATGTAAAAGTAACAGCAAAGCTGACCCACCACCTCCATCCAGGATCTATGCCACTTTTATTTAACAAGAGCAGCTATCAGACTGCACAGAGTTCAACCGTCTTGTTTAAGCATCGAGCCATTTATAGTGACGCAATTTGATGTGATCAATTAATTTTATGTAAATCATATTATTTATTTAGCTGTGTAAAATGGCATCCAAATCAAAACTCCTCATTAAGTAGTGTGCAAAGTGTGGAAGCAAGCGGTGTTCGCCCACAGTGCCTGTTCACACGGACTCTGCCCCGCACAATTAATCTCGAAACACTTCTTTGTCTGACGGAACACCCCGTTGCACTCACAGCTACAGATTTTCACAGGTACACATTTACAATTAAAAGACATCTATAAGCACAGGGAGAGGTACACACTCAAGCCCTTTAAACAAATGATCGGGTTTTCACTCCCATCACCTACAGTATGTGTGGTTAGAGTTCTCAGGTAATAGGAGGGGAGAGGGGCGACAGAGAACAAAACCAGATGATAACGTTTCACACTTGATGACATTTGATTATGATCTGCATGAGTTAGACAACGGAAAAGCCAGGCGAGGGCGTAAACCTCTGAAAAGTAATGTATCTCAAAAGATATTCGGGGTCAGCTTGCCATTTTCTCTTCATTGGTCTTTTTACTGAGGCGGGGGATCATTTCCAGAAAACAAAATTGCGTGATCGGGTGTTAATTTTTGGAGGGAATATTGAAATCCTGGTCCCAATTTCTTGTTAATGTCATGTAGGGCTGGGCAACATATGAGCTCGGATTTTGCTGATGGCAATGTAGTTTTATTAGTAAGTGTTTAAGGCTGCATTTCAGTAGACTAATGCATATTTCGGAACTGCATCCAACTGTTATGAATACCTCCACTTGCTTGGTTATAATATCCATATTATTCTCAAATATTTATTGTGTGTAAATACCTTCTGAACGCGCCAATAATCACCCCCAAAATATAATCAAATGACCAATATCAAGGTATTCATCAAGAAATATTGTGATAATTGATTTAGTCAATGTCGCCCTACCCCGATGACACAAAACCTCAAAGAAAAAGGCAAAAGTCTTCCATCTTCCAGCACCTACAGGAGCTGAAATGATCCCCTGTGGCTCACCTCAACCCAAAGATGGAGCGGTGATGTCAGAGTTACTCTTTTGAGGCACTCTGACATCACGCCCCCCCCCCCCCCCACTTCTGCAGTCTCTTCTTTACTTCGTTTGGCGTTGAAAATGTGCTGCTGATAATGTGTGAGGAAGTATAGGTCATTGAAATACGGGACCAAGAGATTGAGATAAAGACAGGGAAGAAGAAAGGGAAAGTCAATAGATAGATGGGGAGGAAAGGCACTCGATAGAATAAAGTAGATCCGCTCTGTTATAGGGACTCCATTTTAATCAGTGTGAAGTTACCCAACACCCCCGCGGCTCGTGTCAAAATGAATTCTGATGCGCAATCTTAATCTTAATTTGTAAATTGATATAAATTGCAGATCAGGAAATAGATTAACATTGAAACAGGGAACGGGGAATGCAAAGGGGATGCTGCCAGTTGCATTTCTCTCATTGGTGTGGTGGGCAGAGACAGACAGAGAAGCCTCCTTCCTTTTTTAGGCCTCATTCCTAAAACTCCATTAATTCTTCACTTCCCATCAGTGCTCTGCCTCTTTCCCATTAACCGTCTTGCCCCGTGCTCCACTAGCAGCCTCTCCTCCCCATCTTCTCTTACTGTTCTTTTTTTTTTTTTCTTCTTTTTTAATAACACCTTCCCTGTGCTCCGCCTGGCTTGTTCCCCACACACGGCTTAATAACTGTTTCCTTTTCCTCTCTCTCTGATCTCTCTTGCTCTCTGTGTACCCCTCCCTGTCTCTCTATCTCTTCTCACAACTTCATGGGGACTCTCCCTCTCTCCCTCTCTCTCTCTCTGGCTGGTTCTGATCACCCAAAGTGATGGGCACTGGAGTGTCTCTCGGTGTGCATATACAACTTTTAAATTGAATTTAACCGTGAAATCTAAAAAGGGGGAGAAGGGATGAGGCGAAGTCGGGGGAAGCGCGCCGCGGAGGAACAGGAAAAAGCAGCGGGGAGAGGTGAGGGAGGAAGAAACAACCCGATGCACGGCAGAAACGAAGGCTACGAGAACATCTTCATCTGTAAACATCACTCACCGTCGCTTTGCAATTTTTTCACTTCTCTGGACGGGCTTGAAAATTTGCTGTCTCTCACGCAGGAGAAAGTAAAGGTCATATTGAAATGAGAAACCGGAAGATTGAGATAAAGATAGAAAGATACAGCGATAGATGGATGGATGGATGCAAATGGAGGCGTGAGAGTGTGCATCCGCCCCTTGTTTCTAAGAATGTGAAGTTTCCACCGTGGCTCGCGTGCGCTGAGACGTACGGTCTTAAATTGTGACGTTTGCTTTGTAGATTAGCACAGAAATCAGTAGATTAGCACCGAAATCAGTAGAACAGCATTGAAGAACAGCGGATACACTGAATGCAAGAAATGCATGCCAACACAAACACACCGCAGAATCCTTCATTTCATGCAGTGTGTGTGCGCGCGTGTGTGTGTGTGTGTGTTTGTTCTGTAGGTACGCAGCGTCGATTAAAGACGGCTCCCAGTACTTTGTTCTGCTCATCATCACAGACGGCGTCATCTCAGACATGGCCCAGACCAAGGAGTCCATCGTCAATGTAAGAACCTTCTTCCCCACAGAAAACAATGGCAAATCCAAAACAGTGTACCCGTGAATAAGAGTGATGCGTCCCACGACTATCGCTTTAATAGTCGTCAAACCAATATGAAACTCCTTTTCGTCGACCTTCCCAAGCTGCCGGTCCAGTGAGATCACGGAATTCCGAGGGTTGGTGTGTGTGAGTATGTGACGGTTCACAACAGAAAGCCGCCTTGAGACAACATGGAGAGGTGGCAGAGCACCCGGGAAGCATGCCATTATGTGGCAGGAAGTGTTACCTTGAGTAACAGTCAGTGATGACTAGGGCCCTACCAAATTCGCGACACGGGCCGTGAAGTCGCCTCCTTCCGTGTGATTGAAAACAAATACAGTTGACTATCTTGCGAATTTACAGTTTTTTGGAAAAAAACTGATTTAATGTTGTTGTTTTTTTTGAACAGCGAGGTTTGTGCTATGAACGGTCATAAATGATGGGAACCAAAATTTTATAAGGCCTGGGCTGAAAAATTGCACACCTATCCTTTAACTGTTGACCGTTAACCCCACACTCCGCCCTCATCTAACAAAATCTGAGATTTGAAATCTATCCCCGCCACCTCCAGTGTAACAAATAGAGTGAAGCCCCCCCACTGGTCTGGCAGGCAGCTCCAGTGGCACCACATGTGTCTTAACCGGGCGGTGTGTCGGAGCTGTCAAACTGAGCTCAGTCTGCTGCTCCCAGCTCCTCCCCTGCATCCAGGTGCAGCTTTAATCCCACGGGAGGATTCAAGTTCACCGCGCCCTTGTCTCGTCTTCTGCCGCTCTGGCACAAGAGGAACCTTCGGTGACGTAAGTGGACGGCGATCGGTCCAAAACGTGAGCCGATGCGGCACCGGCAGCCGCCATATTTAAAAACCTGCGTTAACAACAACCTGGGCCGAAAGATACGCCTAATTTAATGTCTTTATTTACACACAATTTATTTCCAAAACATTAACATCTATGTTTAAAAAAAAACAAACGGCGCCTCCACTGCCCAGACCTCCCCCGAGGACCTGGACGGACTCTCGACCGGGGCAGACTGTTCTCAGTGCTCCCCAACCGAGGCGCGTCGCTCTGGGCGGCGACCATCCACGTACACTTGGCACCAATTTATAAGAATAACCAATAACAATAAAAATGGTGTTTTTATAGTAGATGTATTTATTTATTCGTTTTTATTTATTTTTTCCGTCGTTAATGGAACGAAACACAGAATCCCTGCGGTGTCCCGGTGCGTGCCCTTGCCTCACGAAAAGTCGAACCAAGCTTTTAAATGGCGTGTTGTGGATCCAATATGAGTGAAGATTCAGCAACCGGATTGCATATTTCTTGCCTCAAATCTGTTCAGAAACAGATTTGGGTGGAAATAAGCGAAAGTTTATGGACTAAATACAACACGGAACGCGGCGCTGAAACCCCATTGGCTGACGTCACTTCAGCGTTCTCACTGCCGGCGCGAACGCGACCAGAAAAAAAAGCCCTTGAAGGTATTTAGTTCTCGGGGGACCTCCCCAGTTCCTAGTTCCCCCCCCGGGGGAGGCCCCAGAACTGTTTGGCCCCGAAAACGCCTATAACCTGCTCAAAAGATCCTGCATGGGAGGGAGGAGAGTTGGAGCCCAGACAGCAAACCTGAACGTGACCCTCACACAGGAAAAAAATGGTATATCTCCTCCGCGAGTTGTCTGACACATCCTTGTCTTTATTTGCGATCTGACCTCAGTGCGGTGGATGCAAGGAAAGGTTCCCCCTCATTCCGGCTGATGTACGTCACAAAGACAGGAATATTTCAGGCGCCGAGGGTGCTCAGTCGTCGTACAAAAGGTGCCATCGTGTCATTTTAGTTGATGATTAATTATCACGCCAATACCACATATACCACGCTATCTATTGACCTTGAACATTAGAACATATTTGGAGAGATGGTGAATTTGCCTCTAACCCTAACCTCAAGTGATAAAAACATCACAAACAAACAATATGCGAATGAGCTTCATTTACAACGCGGGTTCAAAACCATCGAATTGTCCCCGGGATTTGGCGGGAAATTTATGATGACGGAATCAAAGGATTTCACAAGACGGACTGCGATCAACTCAAATAACTGCAATCAGGCGATTATATCATACTGTAATGGTGAAAGCTCCAGTGAAGACAATCCAATAGCACGTCCTGTAATATCATAATGGTAACAAAAAAAACGATGAAATAGTACTAAGTAGTATACATTCCTTTACGCGATTTGCGACAGATTTGGTTCAGGATGAAAAGCCGTTGAAAATCAGTGGCCGTTGCCCACACTTGCGTCCTCCCTCGCAGCGCCAACCGAGCAGTTTTCTCAGTAGTCGGAAGAGGAAACCCACCGGAATGTGATGTGACGGAGGAGGCTTTCGTTCCCCCCCCGCCCCCCCCCCCTCGCCATTTTTTTTCCCCCCGGTGTTTGCTGTGCAGCCCTCGCTTGCTTTGGACAGCATGTCATTCGCGCTGTGTCTCCAGTTTCCATCACTGTCAAACTGCGCTGCGGCTGCTTCCACGGGGAAACTGGGGAGCAATTCAAAGTGATCACAAAAAGATGATAATTATAATAGAGAAAAAAGTAATAGTAATAATACATTTATATAATAATACGTATATAGTGAGGGATGTTTTTCGAGGTCCTATATGAAAAGATGAAGATGAGATCGAAGGAGAGGAAAGGAATGGAAAATAAATGAAAGGAAATGGAAGGAAAGCAAGGGAATGGAAATGGAAGGGAAGCCAAGGAAATTAAAGGAAATAGAATGTGAATTGAAGGAAAGGAAAGTAGGAGGGAGGGAAGGAAAGCAGAGGAAATAAATGGCATGAAATGAAATGAAGAAATGAAAGGAGCGGGACAGAAAATAAAGCATAGGGGAAAAAAAAGGAAAGGAAAGTAGGAGAGGAAAGGAGAGCGGAGGGAAGAAAGGGAGGTGAGCAGAGAAATGTAGCATAGAGGAAGGGAGGTGCACAGAGCGGTGAGAGGAGATAAAGAAAGAGGAGAAGAGGCAGGAGAGTAGCAAAGAGACATGGAAAGAGGGGGCTTGAGGTGGGAAAACGAGGGGTTAAAAGAGGCGGAGGTGGACAATTTTAAACAGGAGGGTCAAGTGCGGAAAAAAAAGTGAAAGAGGAAAGAAAAAAAAAACCACAAGTTGTTTTGATAAGATCGTCTATCACCCCTGCTGCCTGGGGTCCACACATCACACACACACACACACACACACACACACATCACACACACACACACACACACACACACACACACGGAGCTGTCAGTCGAGTGTGAGTTCAGACCATGTTGATGATTTTTAGTATTATTCATTGTGTCGTCTCCTCCCACGCAACCTCCAGGAGGTGCTGCATCTCGTGCGCGCACGCTCACACACACACACACACACACATACATAGTACATACACATACTGTACTATGTGGATGATGGTCATTTGAGCCTGGTCCGCACTAAAAGATGTTTTTGAATCCTATATTCAATCTTCATATCTTATATCATGATACATTTTACCGTTTTGTTCCCACAGCGCGTGGAGAGCAGCGATCGGGCCAAAACAGCAGCGCGCGCTTACAGGAACTGGTAAAATACCTC
>NC_137208.1:7001107-7081107 GCF_960531495.2 Zeus faber
TTTCGACGTTAGAATTTATGTCCAAAAAGAGTAGAAATGCGCTAAGATGGCGAAGTGATTTCCAACGTGGTCCAAATGGCCCCGAAGTGAAGGAATTCCCCTCCGAAAATTATAATTTACACCTCTGAGCACGACAGTGCCGATTCTCACACGGCAGAGTCGCACAGGGATTGAGGTCTTTGGCGACCTCCACCAAACATCAAATAATGCGTTTCACTCCTGATACATACAGTACATCATACGTATATCAATATTCATAATTCAAATGATCCCAACGAGAAAAGGATCCACAAAGAGGTTTTTGTGTGTTGAAATGGGGTGATTCTCCTTCAAATTGTGGGAAAATGCAGCAAAATGAGCACGTGTGTTGGGGCCAAGACGTTGGGACGTTCAGACGTTGTAGAGAAATCACGCCGGCTCAGCAGGACGCTGTACACTCTGTTCACGCCAAACAACTGTGTCACTCTCATAATGTGAAAGCAGCCAAGTTGAAGGGTGAATCAATGCATTCCATTCACCATTTTATTAAAAAAAAGAAATATATATATATACATAAATTATTTTGGGTTTTTTTTTACTTTGTTTTTATTTTATATTTTTATTTGTTTTTTATTTTTTTATTTCATTTATCTTTTCAACCCGTTACTGGTTTAGAATTTTGGGTAATGTTTGATATCATGTCATACAAACTGTACACATGCTTCTTACTGCACACTGGTTTGCTACCGTACAAGAAATATCCACTCATCTATTGTTACAGTGGCTGAGATGGTGGGTTCTGAGCGTGTGTGTGTGTGTGCGTGTGTGTGTGTGTGTGTGTGTGTGTGTGTGTGTGTGTGTGCACGCGTGCGTGTGTGTGTGTGTGTGTGTGTGTGTGTGTGTGTGTGTTGAAGTCACACTGCTGTCTCCTGGAACCGCTATCAAAGCTGAACTCAACACATCGTCAGGAACGCAGATACGAGACATGAGCTCATTAACACCGAGGGCTTTATGTAACACACACACACGCACACACGCACGCACGCACACACACACACACGCTCTCACACACACACATTCTTGTACTGGTATTAAAGTGAAGTCCGAGTTAATACACCTGGTTAGTGAGGACCCTTGTTTCTGATGTCCTTCTAAACCAGAAAATAGTTAATTCAGAGACTGGTCCTCACAAGTATAGTAAAACACACGTACACACACACACACACACACACACACACACACACACACACACGTACACACCTCAGCCATCGCTGTAGACGTGTCATTCGCGCCAATAAAACGTTTTTTTTATGCCTGTCCCTCATGTTGCCACAACCCTCATGTTTTCCAGACCCCATGAAGATTGTGTTTGTGTGTGTGTGTGTGTGTGTGTGTGTGTGTGTGTGTGTGTGCGCGCGCCACTGAGACACTTTTCTACAAGTGTTTTAACAGACCATGTGAGTTGTCGACACACATGCGACGTTTGTTTACTAAAGCTATCCAAATAATATATTGTATGCTTGTCATATCTTCTTACGGACGTGCACTATGTTTGCATGTACAGTTTTACATGGGATGCACCTGTTTCCTTTTTTCGTAAAAAAAAACAAAAAACAAAAAAACATAATTGATGAGTGTTTTTAAAAAATATATCAAAATCTATGTGAGAATAATCTGTACAAAATGGCCTTAAATCTTTCACGGATTTTCTTTAAATTTGTGCGATGCCTTCTTCTGATTAACGAATTGTTCAAGGGGTTTAACATTCTCTACTTTGTGTCGGTGTTTCTATTGCTTTCCAGTGTACTTTTACTTTCTTTGCACAAAGTTATTATGACAGAAAAAAATGATCTTGTACCTTTTTTGAAGCCGTGTTTAATCAGATAAAGCATGACATGAAGTACTGATTGTCTGGTAATCCATATAATAGATGACTATTTCTGTATTAAACTACTGATTTTTGAATAAATATTCTTACTAAACGCAGCATCTTGCGTTGGGCTGTTGTGTTGTGGAGTCACTTCCTCCTCCTTCCTTCTTCCTCCGCTCCCCCTTCCCCCGTCACTTTGCTATAGATGTGTCTGTCGCTGATTAGCATCCAGCCGCATCCAGGCCTCGTTCAACTCATTTGAGGCTCAGAGCAAACATCGGCTTGATCATTTTTGGGGGTTTCATCTGGCTGCACGATGCTTGGACGCCCGGGCTCCTGGGGTCCCCGTAGAGACCGGTGGTCAGTTTGGAGCAGGGATCGACTGGGAGGTTTTTTTTTTTCACCCAGACCAGCCTGCGGATACTCCACCACCCCCACCCTATCCACCCACATACAAACACACCAGCCCTTGATACCACCGCTTTTAATCATAATGCATGGATACTCCAGGGTACTGTCACACTTATACGGAGATATCTTAAGAGCGAGTGAAAGGTTTGTTGCCAGCAGGCCACCACCGTGAGGACACCATGATAGAATCAGGCAGAGTCTAGAGTCAGTGTTTCATGGATGTCTGTATTTGAACAGGCTGTATCATCTATTTCAACAAAGGAAATAAGTCAGATAACACCATTGCCAATTTGGTCACTTTAACCTTGAAACATAGTCTTTGGGGCAAGGTCTATAAATAATAAATAATTACAAACATCAGGTACTCAACTGTACACATTTGTACTTCGAAAGTGCAGTTAAACAATAAATATTTAAACAACAAAGTAAATAATATCTAAAATTGATCTTTCCGACCCTTGAATGCAGCACGGCAGCATTTCCGACAGGCCTTGATTGCAGCGGTGCTCCCGACTCAGAAACAAACGCTTCCAGTGTTAAATGCCGCTCTTACAATGAATGTAATACAACATTAACTGCAATACAGGTAATGTTGCTGCATTTCCCCGGGATTAAGGAGGATCCCGAACGGTGCGATTTCATCCTTGAATGGATAGTAACGTGGCTGTTTTATTTGGAAGAGAGAATAGTCCATTTACAGGTTGCAATTGAAACAGGTGGTGAAACGCTCACCTGTGAACCTCACCAGTATGTGGCTAGAAACAGGAAGTTGCGATGCTTCCGAGTGGCAACCTGCTGTAGCCCGTGTCACAAAAGTAGTTCCTGAATAGAATATGAAATCACGGCTGTTCAAAAGAACCCTCAAAAATGAAACAGACTGCTTTGTGTGTGACTTTAATGCAAGCTTTTCTGTTTCCTAAAAGGAGATTTAAAGGTTTTTTTTTAAAGGCTTGAATGTTCATCCCATTGGACACACACACACACACACACGTGCGTTAATAAAATATACAATCAATCATAATCCAAAGCTTTTCCGTATACAAGATGTCCAGTGTTGACACCTTTTTTTATTTCATTTAAAACCTCCCCATCAATCATCAAATCCATTTAGAATGTCAAAATAAAGAATGGACTCCTCAACTCCCTCATGGCTGATACCTGTTTGCATGCATCCACTGTCACAAATTGACTTGGACGGTAAAAAAATTAAGAAATTGGTGCAATTCCGTCCCGTCAAAAATCACACTTGTGCACCCGCAAATTGTTTCTCTCCAAATTTTGGTTTCCTAAATGGAGTCTGAAGCCAGGCGGTGAGGGGGGAGCGGCGATGAATTAATCATAAATATGAACTAGGAGTCGTCTCGGAGCTACTGATGGAGTTAGACATGGGGCAAACAACCACGCCTATTAAAATCACTTTGCACCATCAATTGATTCAGCAGCAGGAAGTTTATTATTCATTCCACTCAAACAGCGAGTAATGACACAGGCTCATTGAATTACTTCTATATCTATTTTTTTTCAATTATAATTTTTCCTGTTGTTTATTATGATTATGATTATTATTATGATTATTATTATTATTATTATTATTATTATTATTCAACACTCCTCCTTCTCACACTCTAGTGAGAAGGAGTGTTATTTCATTATAGTGTTATTTCATTATAGTGTTATTTTATTATAGTGTTATTTCATTATAGTGTGTTGTTTCCTTATAGTGTTATTTCATTATAGTGTGTTGTTTCCTTATAGTGTGTTATTTCCTTATAGTGTTATTTCAATATAGTGTGTTGTTTCCTTATAGTGTTATTTCATTATAGTGTGTTATTTCATTATAGTGTGTTGTTTCCTTATAGTGTTATTTCATTAAGTTTGTTGTTTCCTTATAGTGTTATTTCATTATAGTGTGTTGTTTCCTTATAGTGTGTTGTTTCCTTATAGTGTTATTTCATTATAGTGTGTTGTTTCCTTATAGTGTTATTTCATTAAGTTTGTTGTTTCCTTATAGTGTTATTTCATTATAGTGTGTTGTTTCCTTATAGTGTTATTTCATTATAGTGTGTTATTATTACAACATGTCGGGCTCATTGGACAGATTTAATAAAACATGGTGACTTTTCTTTTTTTCCACCTAATATTTACCTAATATTCCATAAGGGAGCGATATCATGCTGCTTGGATCGCTTCTACGTACCTGGTGTCTTGAGTGTATCCTAAGTGCCACTTTAAAGAATCCTATTTATTTTAGGCAACATTCTGTGTTTTAGTTGTTTATTTGTCGTTTTGATTTCTATATGGTATATAGATATAATTAAAAAGTATGTAATTTTACAGTTCTTTCAAAAATAAAAAGTGTATGTGTGTGTGTATATGTACATACACTGTAGATGTACCCAAAACGTGTACTTTTTATGGAATCAAAACAACAAAGGTTTCTGTAGGTATGCATATGAGCGCATGTGTGTGTGTGTGTGTGTGTATGTGAATGTGTGTATGTTTGTGAGTAAATATACTTACACAAATAATTGTATTTCTGTGTGACCTGATGATGAGTTTGTATGTTCTGAAGAACCCCGAAAAAGCAAAACTGTGAAGAAGTAAAGAAGTTCGGTGCTGAGAAGAGGCTCCAGAGAAGTCACATGACCACATGACCCGCTCAAGGGTGTGTGTGTGTGTGTGTGTGTGTGTGTGTGTGTGTGTGTGTGTGTGTGTGTGTGTGTGTGTGTGTTTGTGTGTGTGTGTGTGTGTGTGTGTGTGTGGCCTCCCAGGGCTGCAACCGGCTCCAGCTAAGTTGTGTTCTTTACAGGTGGCTGCACCTGAGCTATTAATATCCCCTGATCCCGATGCAGAAATTGGGAGATTTTCAGAAAGAAATACAAAAAAATAAGAGATAAAACGACAGAGGGGTTTTTGTGCTTCTTAATCGTTCTCAGCCATTAAGCCCACGACAGAATTCAAGATCTGAACCGTTCCAATTTATCCCACAAAATGACGCTTGGCTTTGATGTGGAATGAGAGTGACGCCTGGTTACATTTCAAAATAAGAGCGCAGCATCAGAATTTGGATACAGCATCTGATGGGATTCATAGGATTAAGAACTGTAGTATAACAACTGTGCCCTTTACAGGGTTAAAAAAATAACTACATTTTTTGAGGAATTGGACGTACAGTAAATATAACCGCGGTCCACTAGAAACGGAAGCCGCGTCCCGGTTTTGGATCGGGACCCATCGGTTGAAAACCACTGTCCTAGAGCGTCATGGGAACCCGCTCTCTCTTTCTTTCTCTCTCTCTCTCTCTCTCTCTCCCTCTCGCCTATTTTCCCAGAATCCCTTTGGGGCGGGAAGAGGAGGATTGAGGGATTGAGACTGAAACTGAGGTAGACCCTGAGACAGGTGTGAGATTGGATAGAGAGCGTATTGCTGCAGATTTGACGTTTTGACGAACACACACACACACACACACACACACACACACACACACACACACACACACACACACACTACTAATGCACACACTAATATATTCGGGGGATATTTGGAAGGTAATCCTGCAGGGAATAATGAGCAGAGGAGGATGGAGGCTAAAAATAGCACTTGGCTCTTAAAATGGCAGTGTACACACACCGACAGTGTGTGTGTGTGTGTGTGTGTGTGTGTGTGTGTGTATGTGTGAATGAGCGACTGAACGATTGCGTAATTACTTTTGAGCCGTTCAATTTAGTCCGTCAATTAGCCGGAGCGGAAGCAGGAGAGCTGGACACGCTTGGTTTTTTTTTTTTTCAGTAATGCATGGAAACGTGCCCGCCCGGACGCCCGGACGCCCGGACCCAAACGAGGATTTTCATTTTCAGACTATTCGGCTTTCCCTTTTTTTTTTTTTATTTTATTTCTTTTTTACGCTCATTGTCTGTAGAGAAACGCCTCGCCACGACAAACCGCTCGTCTGTTACATTTCTTGGGGGGAATGAACTGAGTTTGATCCCGGTTCCTTACCGCGCGGGAACTTTGTTGGTGGAAAAAGTCCGCGGCGCGCGTCCTGATGAACGCCGCGCTCGGTGCTTGTCAACCACGGTCCCAATTATGTTGGCACGACACTTCCTGACACAGTCGGTCGCCTGGCAACTGACTGGCGTTAAAGTCGGCGCTGGTTTGAACATCGCCGGGGAGAGACACGGGCGGATTAGGGCCGGATGCCAGTCCCGCCATCCCATAAGTCCTGCACGGCCTCCACGAAAGCTGCTGCTGGCTTTTACCTCTTCTCAAGTCGACTGTAATTGTGTGTGTGTGTGTGTGTGTGTGTGTGTGTGTGTGTGTGCGCTGTACAAACACACACACACACACACACACACACGTACACCAAGACAGACGTGCCGTCCTATCGTCGCAGCCCCCGCGGCGCCATTACGTTTTTATTTTTCTTACCGTCAACGCACAGAAACAATCCAACGTGGGCGGTTTGCCTAATGGCTGCGTGCCGATAATAAACTAAAACACACGTTACGGTGCCTCCACCCACTCGACTCCTCCTACCGCCGGCGTATTAATAGCTCCCTTCCACATGCACATGCACTCGCGTGTATCGCTTCTTTTTTTAGGAAGTTGCTAAGAAACGCCGCGGGCCCGGCGAGCTCGGGTCACTGTTGGCGTCGTGAGTCCCGACGAGCTGCGCCGGCACGTGAGAGAAATGAGGGGTCGTCGGGGGAACATTCAATGTGAATTATTCTGGGGTTTTTTCGCGCAGAGTTTATCACCGTCGCCGAGTTTATCACCGTCGCCGAGTTTATCACCGTGGCTTCGTTAAAAAAAAACCCCCGCCATGCATCTGGACCGAGGGCTGTGCGAGTAGGGAGTGGCCTGGAATTAGACGGGACTGGCTGCAGTTCTGTTTATATACATATATATCATTCCAGGGTGAGAATGGACTGATGAACTTCATTTATATCCATGTATCCAGTGGTTGTTGTTTTTTCTCTCAAAGAGCTTAACAATTAATAATTCTCACGTACAAGGTGCCAAGCTACTCGGACCGAGCTGCAGGTTTTAACCTGCGGGCCACGGCCGCCTAGTGGTCCACGGGGGGTACTGCAAGCGGGCCTCCAAATCATTGGCAAAAACAAGATTACATTTTTTTTATGAAGATATTAACGTGGGGTGTTTTTCTTTGAAACTTTGAAAATGAAAATGCACCACCACCGTGATCAACCCGAAAAGTTACTTTGGTAAAATGGGAACAATGTGGAATAATATGTAGGAGACATGAACACGATGCGTGGGCTGCACCGTTAGAACGCTCTGAGGCAGAAGAAACAAACTACGCAGGAGAAACTGGCCAACGTGAAACTGGACGTAGACCAGCAAATAGCGTCTCCTTGCCCTTCCCTCTACTAAAAACCTGGAAAACCACCACCACCACCACCCCCCACCACCACCACCACCACCCCCATAATTTTCATGCCATGGTAGAGTTCTATTGTGCTGCTCAAGGACATCTCAGCATCATTTTATAACCAGGAGACGGTGATGCAATCGCTGTATCTCCTGAGCAACTGCTGTGTGTGTGTGTGTGTGTGTGTGTGTGTGTGTGTGTGTGTGTGTGTGTGTGTGTGCGTGTGTGTGCGCGTGCGTGCGTGTGTGTGTGTGTGTAGAGAGAGCAAGGCCTCATGTGTCTTAATTATGTCCTGAAACAACAGCAGTGAGTAAATAACACTAAGAGGCGACGGGCCCCATGGACAACATCTCTGTTTTCTCCATTTACTCTGCTCAATCAATGGAAGCCCCTTCCACACACACACACACACACACACACACACACACACAAGAATATGTTGCTTTGTGTCAATTAGTAGGATAAATAGAAGGTACTTCATTATCTGATTTTATCTGTGTGTGTGTGTGTGTGTGTGTGCAAAAGACAACCATTATGCAGCAACACTATTTAGATGTATAGGTACGGAGTAAGGGGTGTGTGTGTGTGTGTGAGAGAGAGAGAGGGGCAGTTTGTGAAGACAGTCGAACCTGTGTAGCACCAAAATGGATGTGTAATAATTATATACATGTGTAATACTACTACTAAGAGTAATAATAATAATATACATGTGTAATACTACTACTAATAATAATAGTAATAATAATATACATGTGTAATACCAGTACAACTAATAATAGTAATAATATATATGTGCAAAAATAATAATTATATACATGTGTAATACTACTACTACTAATAATAATAATAATATATGTGCAATAATAATAATAATTACTATTATAATACATGTGCAATAATAATAATAATAATAAACATGTGACATGAGTTTTTCCTGAATACGGTTATGAAAATAGTTTCAACGTGTCCTGATATTATTCCACTGGTACTTGTGGTTATTTAACTGAACAGTTTTAATGTAGTTTCCATCGTCACCTCCCCGGACCACTGAACTGTGTAATAGCGCCCCCTGGTGTCAGTCTGGGTGATGTGTATGTTCCTACTGAGCCAGATAGACTTTCAACTTCCCAAGGACGATAAAATGAACAGAACTAACAGAGGAAGGGAAATAATTATATTGAACCTCATAAAGTTAAACAATTCAGTAAAGAAAATAAACCCAAAATTACAGAATTAGCAAATGTAATTGTTGGTGGTTGATTATTAAAGTAAAAAAAATGGGCTTATTGAGCAACTGTCTTTGGTGAAAAGGAATAAAAATAAGTGTTGTAAACCCAGCCAGGTTAAAATAAATATATATAAATATATATATATATATATATTTTTTTTTTTGGGGCTTGTTGATCACATCACTTAACATTGTACCATTAATAACTGATAGAGATCCATGAACAGTCACAATGTTGGCAAATACTTTTTTGAAATGATTATCTCAAAACAAGAATTCAACTTTTTTTTTTTTTTTTTTTTTTAAATGTAGAGCCCTCGGGGGAACTCCATAAAACACATCAGCAACTAAAAAAATAAATCTATATTTAAACCAGAATGTGTTGATAGCACGTCTGTAGTCGTGTTTGTGGGCACAGCGACCAATCGCATTTGTGCTTTCCCCCCCTTCCCACCCACGCAGCTTATCCCTTCGGCTGTTTTTTTTTTTTTTTCCTCGTGTAATACTCCCAAGTGTCCCAACCAGTTTTTTTAATGTCTGCCTGGTGCCATTGCAACACAGCTGATTTGAAGGCTCTGAAGCGAGGAGGAGGATGAGATGACAAAAACTCTCAGGCGGAGTCCACTCCTGATGAACATGGGTTTGTCATGATTTATTAAAAAAAAAAAAAAAAAACTCAATAAAACCAGGTTCAGGATAACAAACGTCGCACAATATTGTGACTGAATTATCAGCGAACCTTGGACCAGACATCCCACAACTGTGACCGTGATCATGTGAGAATGTCCACAAGCCAATGTCGTGCAAACAAACTAAATAGTAACCCCCCCCCCGAAAAAAACAAAAAACTAAAAACAAAATACATGGTACACATTTATCCAAAGACCGCGGATAATCAAAAAACAAAACAAGACGTTCACACAATGGACATTCAGTGACAGTTGTAGAAAGTTCATATTGAATCAGCGATGACGGAAGTAAAAAGGACCCGTCATTGACTTCAAAATGATCGTGAAGCATCACAGGTAAGACTCACGTAAACAAAGAAATAGGAATTTATTCTGCCGACGCTGGCCGATCGCCCGTGGACGGCAGGAAGGCTGAAAACAGTACAAGTTCTACAGAGCCGTGCTTCGCACTCTGGATGGCTCGCTTTTGGTCTCTTCATCCATAAAAAATAAAAAATTTAAAGATCAAGAACCACAGCTCAGTTGTCAAAACTGAAATAAACTATTTTTTAAATTATGGGGTAACATGCGAAATGCCAAAGCCTAACGCGGGTTTTAATCTCCACAGAAGGCTTCAGCTACCCCACCCCCCCCCGCTCCCTCGAGTCAACGACACTCAACTGAGACGGACGAGCTGCTCCGGTGTCGCCCAATTCAAACATCTCCCCCAAATTGAGGGAGGCCTCACTTCAATCAACTCAGCTGGAGACACTGACTGGGAACCTTCACACGCCCTTGATGGAGGATTGCGACACTACCAACATCAAACTAATAAAGGAAGGAACCTCTGTATAGATGTACTGTATGTATGCACTGTGTATACTATATGTATGTACTGTGTGAACTGTCTGTATGTACTGTATGTATGTACTGTGTATAATGTGTGTGTGTGTGTGTGTGTACTGTGTTTACTGTGTGTATTGTATGTATGTATTGTGTGTACTATATGTATGTCTTTCGATTATCTCGACAACCGTTCATCCCATCTACTTGACACTTGCCGGGTGTATGGCTGGGGACCAAAAGTGCAGCGTCGAATTCGGTGCAATTTGGACACGCGACACGTGTGATGTCAATAAAGGTTGAATAAACAAGCGAACAGCGATGCCGCTCAGCTCTGTGCAGCAGCAGCAGCAGCAGCAGGGGGGCGGGGCTTCAGGGCTCTGCGATGAGTCACTTACGTTCCCCCTTCCAAACAGCCCAAAACTCTTAGCGTTGGTTTTGTTTGGGGAAATGGTGAACGGTGACGCACAGCCGATGGCTTTTTTTCCCCTCCCGGTGTTTCCCCCCCCCCTCCTGGTGTTGTGCGTGGGCGTTGACAAAACGTGGGCGTGGAAAAAGGACCTCCCGTTCAGCAAGCAAGCGCAAGAGAGGAAATATATTGAGAGTATCGATCCTACTGACGCTAGAATCTATCTTCAAAACGTAGTATTAGTAGTATGGACTAACTCTAACCCCTCTACAATGCAGCCCCTTCTGCACAGGCGCAGCGCTAGTAATTCACAACTCCAAAAAAAATAAAATAAAAAAAATAAGTGCCATGAAAACATATCGACGTTAAAAAGCACAAATCAAGGAGGACGGGGGAAGAGACAAGCAGCTTAACAGTAGGAACACAAGGTCATTCACAGCTCAGACAGCATGGCTCTTATCTTTGTTTTGTTTCTGTTTTCTGCTCTGACACCATGAGGGACGCTCGGCCTCTTTTTTGCTTCAGGTCTAAGCTGATCAAAGAGGCAGTCCCGTCATTTTCAAACAAAAAAAATCTGACTTGCGTCCATCCACCATCCATCCCAACACAACAGACATCCCTCCTTCGACGTTAGAGGAATGGGACAAAACAAAGCGGATTTTCCGAGACGCCGCTTTGCCTCGTGGCGTCAGCTCGCAGCGTCGAGGGGGGGGGGGGGAAGGCTCCGATACCGACGCCAGCGTTCGTACATCCTCCTCCTCCTCCTCCTCCTCCTCCTCCTCCTCACCACATGAACCTCTGTGTGGCCGTGCTGTCGGGCCAGCGGAAGGTCTGGTTCACGAAGACGAAGAGCGTGGCGGCGTTGACGGCCGAGTACAGGAGGAACTCCAGGACGAGCCTGGGGAGCGAGGGGAGGGGCATGTGGAGGCGGTACAGCAGGTAGGGCACGATGAAGTACCGGAACTCCAGCAGCTTCTGCGGGACGGTGGCGGCCAGGAGGCACGCCAGGAAGGCCAGGCTCCAGAAGAGCGAGCGCGACCGGAGCGAGTCCAGGAAGTTCCACGCGGCGAACACGTACGCCGGCGCGAGGAGGAAGCGCACCAGCTCGTGCCGCTGGATGACCTTCCGCCACACGTAGAAGGTGAAGTGGCGGTTGTCCGCCAGGAGGTACTTGTGCACGTGCGTGAACTTCCACACCAGCAGCAGGCAGAGGCCCGTCACCGACAGATAGAACAGGGGATGCCTCTTCACCGCCTGCAGGAAGCGGCGCAGGCGGTGCACGCAGAGGGAGGTGGGGAGGGAGAAGAAGAGGGCGAAGGAGAAGAAATAGAAGAGCTGGGGGAAGTTGAGGCAGGCGCGGTGGCTGCTGCGGTCGCCCACCACCACGCCGCCGTTCACGGCGACAAATGCCAGGAAGCCCGCGGCCACCGCCGCATACGGCCACGCCTCCGTCAGCACGGCCCGCACCCGAGCGGGCGACGTGGCGAACTCCCACAGGAAGTGCAGCACTCTCCTGGCCCCGCCCGGCGACAGCGGGACCTGCGAGGGCCTGTCATCCTTCTTCTTGGTCTGGTCCGTCTTCCACGCCTCGTCCAGCTTCCCGGCCAACAGCGTGCCGGCGCAGAAGGCCACCCAGACGATGTTGGTCTGGCGGAAGAGCACGGCGCAGACGCCGAGGAGCGCCGAGGACTTGTGGCAGCCGTAGAGCGTCATGAAGTAGGTGAACAGGATGAAGAAGGTGGAGCCGGCGTCGGTGTAATACAGGAAGTTGAAGAAGTAGAGAAGGGGGAACGTGGAGAGGGACAGGGACGCGAGGATTCGTCTGGAGGCCGTCTTAGTCTGGAAGGAGGGGGAGGTCGGAGCAGGAATCAAAGATGTACAGGAAGTAGTTAACAGTCGAGCTTATTTGAATTTAATCAGGGGCCTAAAAAGATAGTCAACCAAACACACAACTCTAAAGCAGTACACTTTATTGTACAGTAATCAGGACCAATCAGCCTTCATGCCAGACACGCAAGCTCAGCGGTTCTCAATGTGGGGTCTGGGGACCCCCAGGGGGCCTCCAAGAGGTTCCAAGGGGTCCCCAGCAAAATGATTAATAGTTAAACTTCACAATGATTCCATTAATGAGATGTTGGCACCATTTGCGAATGTACAATAACGACCCCAGTTCAGAAATATCATCAAATCACTGTTGTCTGAGCACAGACAGGTATGGAATTTTGGACTAAATCCTACAACAATAAAATGATTCTAAGCTTGAGGTCCCAGAGACTAAAACTTATAAAATGCGGTCCGTGACCTAATAAAATTGAGGGTCCTTGATATGAAGAAGGTTGAGAATCACAGCGATAGAAGTCTCTCAAATCAGAATAGTCCACGATTCCAGTTCAGCGTTCATTCTGGCATTAAGGACTTTCAAGTACTTTTTTTTAAGCACTTTTTTATCCTTTTCAATGACTTCATGAAAACCAAATAATACGCTTTCAATGTGATATTTATTAATTAAAATATAATAATAATAGTGAAAATGTCTATTATTTATATCATATATAGCACTTTATGTCTATAATTTCCCTGGCACAAATCTGTCATAATAGGGATTCTGGAAATGTTTATATTGCGTTATGATTTGAATAACAAAACTAGGGGGAATATCACAGTTTTTTTCCCGAGTTGCTTTTCAAGCACTTCAGCACAAAAGGGACTTTTCAAGGTATTCCAGTACTTAAATTTCTGAGGACGAAATTGAACTTCAGGGACCTGGTAAGAATGACATCCACCCATGCGCAGTCCTTGTTGGCGTCTGGAGTTACCTTTTCCCTGAGGTGCAGCTTGCAGGTGATGAGATACAGCAGGTACAGGATCCCACAGTTGAAGAGGAGGTTCACAAAGCGCAGCATGGCTGTGGAGCACACCACCTTCCCACGGAGGTCGGCCAGCGCCACCACGGGCTTGATCACGCCCACAGAGGCCAGGTAGAGGCCGGGGAGGGTGGTGATCATCGGGTCCCACTGTTCCAAGGGCGAAAGCGATGATCGTATTGACACCTGCGGCTATGAGGGACTGGAAATGTGTCGCACCGTGAGGCCACAGTTTAATCGTTTTCACTGGGCCGGCATGGTGTCATGTCTGAGATCATGGCGGCTGGCCACATTTTGTATTTCAACTAAACTGACGACACATCTATTCAGCAATCCATCCACACATTCACCCATCCATGCAGGCACCCACCCACCCACCCATCCATCCATCCATCTATTCATCCATCCACCCAATCCTCCTGCAATCTGTCACACACTTTCCACACACACAGTCACACACAGCGCTGCTGCTGCTGCTCTTAATCCTCTGCTAATCCGGTGAGCTACACAGTATATGTACAGACTTTATACACACGCACCATTTCCAGTTTATTTTTGTGTGTGAATTGATACAGTGTTGTTTTGGATGTTGCTTATTTTTAAGGTTTGTTGTATACTGCCATTGTGTTTTAAAACACTATTATCATTGCATCTATCTATCTATCTATCTATCTTTCTATCTATCCGTCCATCCATCCATCTCCTCATCCATCTATATATATATATATATCCATCCATCCATCCATCCATCAATCCATCCACGTATCCAGCCGTCCCTCCACCCATCATCACCTCGTTGAATCTCCCGTGGCAGTACTTCTGAGCCTGGGGAACGTGGAACACCTCGTCCATGTACGGTTCCCTCTGCTCCCTGGTGACTTTGGAGAAAATCAGACACGATATGAGAAAGTTGGTGCTGCAGAGGGCGGTGAATATGTACCCCTCGAACCTCTCCATGTCGAAATAACAAACAGACAAACAAACAAAGTGGTTCAGAGGAGCAGCCTCATTACTTCACCCGCTCCAGACAAACGGAAGCGATCTGGTTTTTGACACCTGACGGTCCGTCGGTGAAAACGGACCGGGCGAGACGATGTCGCGCTTGAAGTAGGGTTCCTGTGTACGGTTTAATATTTTAACAATAAAATGTTATGAAGAAACGAGTTAAAGCGACAACCTAAGCGGCGTTTGTGTAATTAAACGCCATTGCTTCAATTCTTAACGTTGTGATTGCTTTTAAAATAACAGTGAAGACAGAAACATTTAGTAAAAACTGAGAGGGGACCACGTCGGGCGATGCGTGTGTAACTCTGTTATTGTTCCCCCTCGCGTCACACACGGCGTAGTTCGTTTGAGCAGCGGCGGAGTAGCACCTGGGAGACGTTGCAGTTCATTTTAATTTTCACCAAATTAGAAAACAAACAAAAAAACAAAAAAAACATGCATCTAATCCAGGAGCTAGAACTGTTTCCCGACCAGAATGTGACACAGTTGCTCTTCAAAGGCGTCAAAAACGCCGCAGAATTGAGGAAAAGTGCCATGGAGGGCAACATACACGGTGCCTTGGTTAACCCAGCAATGGTAAGAATATAACTGAAGTTATAATTAGCATTAGTTATAATAATTTAAAAAAAGTATTATCACTACTGTTATAATTTGGGGAACACGCTTCTGTTTATGTACTATGACTGCCCCCACTCCGTAACTAAACGAATAATATTCATATATTTTGCAGCTAGTGGATCCTTTCCAAGTGCTTGTGGCTGCAAACAAAGCTGTTCACTTACATAAAATTGGAAAAATGAAGACAAGAAGTCTGTACTCTGAAATAATCTTCAACCTTTCGCCCAATAATAATGTAAGTAATACACACACACACACACACACAAAATTCTACATTTTGTCCCTACTCGTCAAAATCAGAGGGGCTTGTGTGTCTTCCCTCTCTCAGTTGACCAATGGTAGTATTTGTTTTATCTACTCAAGTCCAAATTACATTAATTTAAAGTCTATTATTGCCCACAAGGAGTTCTACATACTTCACAAAATAAAATGAATATTTAAATAAATACAGAGATAGGGGGGCGTAAAATGCAGTGGACATGCATGACTTTCATATCATATCTAATCATTGATACAAAGTGGAAAATTAATACACAGATGAGATCTGCTCCTAGGAATGTTTCGGCATTGACCTCCTTGATATGAACCCCCTGCCACTTCACTGTCTTTACATTCCTGGTCTTGTGGCACACGATCACATCTTGAATTTGTATCACCGCTATGTGCAGATCTCGGAGGCCTTTAAAAGGTTTGGTATCTCAGACGGTGACGACTCCCTCCTCGTGGTTCTGGTTCGCGACAAAGACCAGTCGGACATCGGTGCGGACGTGGTGGCCAAGGTGCAGGGGCAGCAGATTCCAGTGGAGGAGCTTTCCACGCTGTCAGACACCTTGAAGATCAAGAAGGTCTGTGGCCCTTACTCTGATTTTACTAATTTAATCACATCTAGAACAGGCTTGTCTGCCTGTGAGGCTACTAGAGCAAGGGGAATAATGTTAAAAGATTGGCTTTGGAAAATACTAACAATTAAAAAAACATGTTTTATCGTTGTTGTGAATACTTAATTAATATATAATATTTTATAATATTTTCTCATTTAGCCTTGAAATAAATTGATTTCCTCCAAAATAAAGCTGCTTGTAACAGACAGAAGTGGAGAAGTTAATTAGAAAATGAATTGGAAATTGGGAAATTAATTTATGTATTAATAAATAATAGTCACCAAGTAGTTAAAGACAGTTATGCTTAGTGTGACAGCACCCCAACCCCCACAAAAAACAATTCATATTATTGTGTAATATCTGTTTTAAAAAAATCTGTTGTTTGTGAAAAGGTCAGGTTGGTATACAGAAAATAGCCCTATTTAGTAAAAGACCTTTTTTTTTGTCTGTACACAGCTCAACTAAGCAACGCACTCTGTGTGTGTGTGTTTGTGTGTATATATCTATCTTGTTACCCGAGGGGGTAACCCTAAAAATAACTGGAGGCCATACACAGAGATTTGAGGGCAAAAATCAACTAATCTATTTACAAAATACATGTGTCCAAAATCATTGTCAAAGTTGCCCTTTAAGTTGGCGCTGCAACCAAAACTGAAAAGAAGCCGCAAGCTGTACACACAACCACCTCTCTCCCTTCTACAAGCAGAATGAGCTTCTTAAATACCCTGCTGTCCGCCTTCCTTGATTGGCACGATCCATTCTTGAATGAGAGTTGGGGGAATCCAAGTAGACACATAATCATTCAAATGCACAATAAATGAATAAAGATGAAGGATAAATATATATTGTATATAAGTCAGTTATTATGTTTCAGCACCACCAATGAAATTACTATACAATATAAGGTGGCTCAATGCCAGGTGTGCGTACGCGTGTGTGTATATATGTATGTGTGTGTGTGTGTGTGTGTGTGTGTGTGTGTGTGTGTGTGTATATATATATATATATGTATATGTGTGTGTGTGTGTGTGTGTGTGTGTATATATATATATATGTATATGTTTCAAAGAAAAAAAACTTTTTTCCGCTCTCATTGCATTAGCTGTACAAAATCACACCCCAGGAGGAGAAGGGTGGAACTCTGCTGGATGCTGTTGTATGCAGGATGGCCACCAAAGATGTTTTGTAACCACACCTTGGAAAACGGGAAATATATTTTTTTAAAGACTTTTCATGAGTAAATTGTCCACGTCTTTTTACATTGGACTCGTATTGTTCAGAGAACCTAAGGTGGCATAGATGTGGAGCTACTAGATTCTGTTAGTTTCTTAGTTCAGTATGAAGGTTTGTGCAGATACATCTCATCAATGATCAATACTTTTATTTGTTGTCAAAGCCTTCCTTTCACAAACAAACCTAAAGCTATCTAAGTATTTACTGTTAATGTTTAACAGACGGTAGAAGTACGTACAGATTTCAAATAAATACCAATTTTTCGGTCTTTCCATCAATTTGCTTTGCCTCGCTTCGATCTGCCTGGAGGTAGAGAGGAAGTTTGATGGGTCGGTGACGCAAGCTGCAGGAGTTCTTTCATCCCACAGCCCGGATGCTGTACTCACTTTGTGTCGACTGTTACTTTGAAGCTTGGCAGTGACGGTGGATTTTTGGCTCTGAAAAGAGCTTCTGACAGCAGCCGACGACGACGTCAAGCAGAAATGAATAATGAATCCAAAGTGCTTTGAGCCACGGACCAACTCCCTGCCTGTTTCTCTGACAAAAGATTGAGACTAGACAAAATTAAATTAAATTCATTATTTAGGAGTTTTACGAATATATTAATAGTTCATGTACAAAGTTTCTTCCTGTGGAATAGGCTGTCATTTATTTGAATAAAGATTGACGTGGAGATCATTTGAAATCAAATCACTTACAAAATAAATATACAGCCGATGCATAGAGGCACTATTGATAAAAGATTTTGACAATTTCAGAGACATTAGGGTGAATTCCCCTTCTACTACTGATTTTAGTTTATTTTAGCATGTTTTTTAAATAGCTTGAAAGTAACTTTTTCATCATGATCAAGTTTTTTTAAGAATAGAAAGACAACCTGGATATAAATGGGCTGTCAATACCTTGTAATACATCTCACAAAAAATAAAGATTTAATTTCAAATCAGCTTTTTCAATTCATCTTTTTTCTATTATGAGTTATCTATCCATGCATCTATCTATCTATCTATCTATCTTTTGTATCCACCCGAAGATGAAACTGAGTGTCGACCAATCAAAAGCACTAAGTAAGTCAGTTAACAGTCAGTGAGGGAAGTAGCAACTCTTTTCCAGTAAGTAGTAACTCTTGGTTTTTCAGTCGGGGAAGTGAGCGAGCTCGTCTTTGCCGATGTTCCCTCCGCTGAGGATGCAGACGACGTTCTTCCCCTCCATGTCGGGGATCTTGCCGCTGACTATGGCGGCGAAGGCGGCGGCTCCTGAGGCCTCGACCACGAGGCCCGAGCGGTAGAGGGTGGACACGGCCACCCTGATCTCCTCGTCGCTCACCAGGACGATCTGCTCCACGTAGCGCTGGCAGAGCTCGTAGGGAAGGCTGCCTGCGACGCCCAACAAGAGGGGGAGATCAAATGATGGACTGAAGGAAAGAATACTGATGCCAACCTCTCACAGGCAGAGCGGTTGGTCAATGGAACATCATCAATAAGTGGTCTAACCGCTTCTTTTTTTTATAATTATCATTATTATTATTCTCTGAGAAGCTTGATTGCATCAGAACATAGAAAAGTAAGGGATAATGAAACGAAGAAGAGATTAAATCATGGGGTCAAGGGTTTATTCACTACAAGATAAAAAGGTAATCTACATTTTCAAAAGCCAGTCTTCTTTTACTTTTCCAATAACATATAAGTAATATCCAGTTTGAAAAAAATATATACATATATAAAATATTTGATCTATATTGAGTTCTTCATTGACTGAAACAGAACCTGCAAAAGGCGGGGCGAGTCCTGAAGCAACGCTCTTGGTGTCCATGCCCACTGGCTTCTTCTCGATGTAGCTCCGGTACATGGTGCAAGCTGTTACGAGACACAAAAACACCCGAGATGATGCCGAGACTGATCCTGTAGACCAGTGGTATTCAAACTGTGTAGCGCACCCCCTAGTGGGGCATGTAGAAATTGCAAAATGGGCTTACGATAATAGTTGTAATAATGTTTACATTTTATATTTTAATTCCCTTTTTTTTGTTTTGTTTAAATTATTGTTTTTTATTGTATTGAATTACCTGTGCCCCTTTCTGGTTACTTTGCATATGAGTTTTTTTTATTTGTACTTTTTGTGAAGTCCTTGTAATCCTAGGGAGGGGGCCTCGGCAAAAAGGTTTGAATACCACCGCTGTAGATGTCGTCTGAGAGCTTTGGAGGCACTATACCTCCTTCGGGTTCCACTCCGTAGATCCTGGTCCCGGTGGAACCCGACAGTTTTATGGCCGCGGCCACTCCGGCCAGCAGCCCCCCGCCTCCACAGCACACCACCACCACATCAGGCTCGGGCACGACCTCCAGAATCTCCATCCCCAGACTGGACACACACACATACCCAAATATACAGATGAACTGGAAGATAATAGATTTGTGCACACATTTGAGCTTACGCGCTCAAGGATAATGACCTGGCATGCCCCGCGATGAGGTCAAGGTCGTCGTAGGAGTGCAGGAAGGTCATGCCTTCTTCCTTCACACAGCGGTTCACCACGTTCATCAGACAGGAGGTGGGGACTCGTTCTACCTCGACCCCAAAGCTCTGAGGAGGTAGAGAGTTTGAATCGGGAATGACAGATTTCAGGAACTGTTAAGTAGAAGACTGTGTAACTGATGTAAAGACTAAAACTTGGCACGGTGGCGCAGTGCATTGCACTGCTGCCTCACAGCAAGAAGGTCCTGGGTTTGATTCCCGCCTGGGGCGCTGTTGGCACCGTGCTCCGGCGGGTTATCTTCCAAAAATAGGAGCCTTTCTGTGTGGAGTTTGCATGTTCTCCCCGTGTTCACATGGGGTTTCCTCCACCTCACGTCAGTAAGGACCCCCACCAAAAAACATGCACCCATCATCGTCTGACCAGCGATGGACACTTATCATCTGGTCCCCGGGCGCGTCCACGTATGCTGCCCACTGCTCCTGGCTGTGCCCCCGGAGGAAGGACAAGCCAGGATGGGTCAAAAGCAGAGGAGCCATTTCACCGGCCACCATCAAGCGTGTGTGTGTGTGCAAGCATGTGTTGTGGAGTGTCGTGTGACGATTAAAGACTGTTTCTTTCTTTCTTCTTTTCTAAAACTTGAAACAGTCCCCAGAGACTCAAGGATAAAGAAGGGGATAATACAGAAATTAATTTTAAAACAATAATTAGAATCCTCAGACCGGTGGACTTTTCTTTTTTTTTTTTTTTTACGGCTCATAGTCACTGCAGTATTTGTCTCACCTGTATGAGTGTGGATCTGGATGCTGGGGCTGTTTCTGGCATCACCACCTTGCCCTTTGTGCCATAGTGCCTTGAGGCGTACGCAAAAGACTTCCCATAATTCCCTGCGGACATTGTGACAAAATGGCCGCCTTTCTGCCTCCTCGCAAACTGATTGGCCACTCCTCGGATCTTGAAAGACCCTTTTAATCACACAGGAAAAAATAAAACTTACCATTTCTTCATCGTTATTGCTAACCATCAAATGACAATGTTGTATATGAGAGTGACATTTCCATTAAATAGTTAAATAAAAGAAAAGGAATATAACACAAACTGCGAGAAAAGCAAAAGCAATGTATTATTTTCTATTCCAAGCTCTTACAAACGGCCGACACCCACCAGTTCTCTGCATGTTCTCCAGTTTGATGTGGATGTTGCAGGAGGTTCTGGGAGGCAGGCTGGTACGACACCAGGGGACCATGGGGGTGTTGATGACCCCCAGCGGGCTGCTCTGCACCGTCTCCCTGGCCTCCCTGAGCAGCTCCAGCGTGACGCCGTCTGCAGCCGCTTCCTCCATCTGGGAGGTGGAAAGTAACCAGTCACAGCTTCCCTCATTACAGTACTCCAGTGCGTTGTCACCCATGAAGCTATGACACTGAGTAGAACTAAAATTTAGTACTCATAATTTGACTTGAATTATGTTCTAACAACGTTAGTCCTTTAACATGGATCTGTAAACACTCTAAACACACTTTGAGAAATCACAGGAACATTTTAACGGGTTTGAATTCCTGAGGAAATCGAGCAAAGCATTTCTTTGTCGATGTCATTGTTAGTTATAAAAAAAATGGGTTATTCATTAATTGTGTTTGTCTATAATTTTCAAATGGGTAGCAAATGATAAGTCAGAAGGATTGTGTTCACCCAAATATGCAGGGTGGAAAAAGTTACAATAAATAATTACTTGTATTTTTAGCAAACGAATTATGTACTTTTTAAAGTGCGTTATCACCCCACCCTCACCCACCTCAACACACTTCACAAAATAGATAAAAAAATAAAATGGTGAAATAAATACGACATAAGATAGATAAAAGTGCAGATGCATGATAAAAATGCATATGTACGACAGAAAAATGCAGAAATAAAAGTGCATGCGCACGATACAAATGCAGAAATACAAGTGCATATGCATGATAAAAACGCAGAAATTAAAGTGCATATGCATCATATACGTGCGGAAATAAAGTGCAAATGCATGATCAAAATGCAGAAATAAAAGTGCATATGCATAATATAAATGCAGAAATACAAGTGCATATGCATAATAGAAATGGAGACAAAAGTGCATGTGCATGATATAATTCTGGGATAAAGGTGCATATGCATGATAAAAACGCCGAAATACAAGTGCATATGCATGACACAAATGCAGAAATATAAGTGCATATGCGTGACGGAAACATGATTTAAAAGGTGATTTACTGAAATATCACTGCAGTAGTTCTCTTCACACCTCTCCTGAAACGGCTCAGAGTTTAACTTTAACCAAGCTGCTCTTGTAACCACAAGAAAGATTTGATGTGCATGGGTTATGATACATATTTTTATTAAAAATTGTACATAAAATACGCATTGTTAACGTTATCAGTGCACTAAATATTTGCTATGCACGTGTTATTTCTTTAACGTAAGATATAAACAGTACTGTTATTAACGCCGAACGACTAAGCGGTGAGAGCCACGTTACACTCACTCACAGATTTAAATCCCTGCGAAGTAAATCACTGTGGTGGGAAAGTACTGACTAAACCAAACAGATTTATGTAGTCATTTCATTTTCAACAAACCTTATTTTAGTTTTGTGGAGTTTAGTTCGACTTTTTTTTTTTTTGACAGAAACACCGACGGTGTTACAGCTTTAGCGGCCCGCAGCAACACAAGCCGGAACATCAGAACCGTCGCACTTTGTTTCCAGTCGGACCTGATTTGGAGATGGACAACTCATGGCCGCCCCCGTCAGGAAGATGAGAGGGGCGGTGTTGTTGTCTCACCTTTGTTGGCTATGTAGGTAAAACGAATCGTTTATGAAAATATTAGAATAAAAAAATATGGGTTTAATTCGACACGTCGTGTGCGCGATGTCCGGAGGCATCGACAGCTCAGTGGCTGCGTTGTTACTTAAAAGAATGGGTAAGAATTAGGTAAAACGTTCCCCCTCAGTGCTTCAAGATACAGTGTGCTTCAAGAACACACGCACGCACACACACACACACACACACACACACACACACACACACACACACACACACACACACGCGAACACAGACACCCACACACACACACACACACACACAGAACTTCAACTTCTATGTGGATTTGTGCAATACTAGGTACAATACAATACAATACAATACAACACAGTACTGTACAGTCCTGTTGGGCTTTCATTTTCTTTGTTTGGTTTTGCTCTACTTGAAGGTTATCGTGTGACTGGAGTATATATGAAGAATTGGGATTCTCTGGATGAAAAGGGGATCTGCACTTCAGAGAAGGACTGCGACGACGCCCACAAGGTCTGCCAGATTCTTAACATTCCCTTCCATCAGGTGTGCTACGTTAAAGAATACTGGCATGAAGTATTCAGGTATCTTATCTGTCGAAAAAATGTTATTTTATGGGGTTTTTTAAATGAAGTATTATTAATTCTTAGCTAAATTTAATGAACAAATTTTATTTCACATCCAGTAATTTATTGAAAGAATACGAGATGGGGAGGACGCCAAACCCAGACATACTTTGCAACAAGCACATCAAGTTCAACCATTTCTACCGGTATGCTGTCAGCACTTTGGGTATGTAGTAAAAAATATATTTAATTAATGTTTTGATTTGCTGGGACCAAATATTACTAAATATATGCTTTGCTGAAATAAGTAAATGTAGTGACGTGTTATATGACAGAGAATAGGACACATGTGCTTGTGAGGAGAGACTCAAACGCAAAGACTGGAAAGCACTGTACTGTTATTGTTCGTGTAGGTGCGGATGCCATGGCAACGGGACACTATGCCAGGACTTCTCAGGAAAATGAGGATGTGTTCCAACAGAAACACGTGACCCCACCCACCACACTCTTCAGAGACCGCTTCGAGATCAGAAATTGTATGTTTTCTTCCCTTCTCCTGCAGTCCTCACCTCATCCTTATTCACTCTGTTATCATCCAACAAAGAGCGTCTGTCAGAATTTGATATTTTAATGTTATTGAACAAATTGCCTCTATAACAATATATAAAGATCTATAACGATAGTGTGTTGAAGATTCTGCAGCATCCATTGCCAAATTGTGATACACAAGTAGTTGAGCAGTTCAATTGACCCAAAAAGTAGAACTAGGTTTGTACAGTGAGAGTAAACATAGTCATGTATTTTATTCATTATTTTGGCGTAGATGTAGATGTAGGCAAGGTGTAGATTTTCTATTTTATTTTAAGCAGGGTCTGAACTTTACCTTTGTATTTTTGGTATCAAAAACAAATAAGCATGTTAAATATAACCTTCACAAACTGTTTCTGTACCAGTATCAACAATTCTTTTTTTTTTATGATACAGGATCTGGTCCTACATTCACAACATATTACTGCAATGTGGCCATTTTTTAACCGAGTGGGAAGAAGTATCAAGAAAAAGTATTGATATCTGTCTTTTCTATGTCCAGACCGTTTTGTGCTCTACTTACATATATATAACCACAAACCCAAAATATTTCCTATTTTTCCCCGCTCCCGTCCCTCTGTCCCACCAGCGGTGAAGTTGTACAAGGGAGCGGACCTCTTCAAGGACCAAACCTTCTTCCTCAGCCAGATCTCCCAGGATGCCCTGCGCCATACCATGTTCCCTTTGTCTGGACTCACCAAAGCCTTTGTCCGTAAGATTGCTGCAGAGGCGGGAATGCACCACGTCTTAAAGAAAAAAGAGGTAATCTCAACAAAAGTTGTAGAACATGAAATTCTCAAGATGAAAGAACACGTGTTTACATTAAATGGAAAGAAAATGCATTTCGTTGTCAAACTTCCCATAAAATAAAGAAAATAAGTGGATGAAAGTAGATAATAACATGGATATGATTGTAGATGGTGTGATGGCTGTACATAAGAATTAAAAAATATATATGAATAATTTAAGAATACACCTGCCTCAAGACCTCACTACTGTAGAAGCAATTTTGTTTTGGGGAATGTATTCCAAAATGAAATGTGTACATGTCTACAGTAGCAGTGGCCATGAGTTAAAAAAACATCATGTTTAGTCAGCTTTCGTTTGTTTTGTCTCCATTGTATGATATGTAACAAACACAAGGTGTGTGTGTGTGTGTTTCCAGAGCATGGGCATCTGCTTCATAGGAGAAAGAAACTTTGAAGACTTCATTCTGGAGGTGAGAAATTGAATTATTTATATAAAAATCAAATGCATCATATGACAGTGATGTGATATGTCCACATTGTCTCTACTTTTGTATGGTATACTAAATATTATACTACACTGAAAAGTGAGTTTTATTTCTTTGCTTCACTCTATATATGATTGACCTCCATCTCTTAAATAACCCCAAATTCTCTTAATTATCTGTCCATTGTCTTTCTCTGTTGATAGTATCTAGAGCCGAAGCCAGGCAACTTTGTGTCCATTGAAGACGGGAAGATAATGGGCCGACATAAAGGTACGAGTATCGGTTCTGACACCAGAATTCAAGAAAAGTGCTGGACCTATTCACTTCATGATTTAAGAAGTTTCCCTGGTTCTAAAATAGTGCAAAACTACTTGGAACTAAATCTGAATCTTGTATAAAAAAAAAATCATTTAAAAGTCATTTTCTCCAAAGTTCTCCCCGTCTGCCCCTTCTTCCGTGTGAACAGGCTGGTTTACTCTGACTCTGGGCCAGAGAGCCAAGATAGGAGGGCAGAGAGATGCCTGGTTCGTGGTGGACAAGGACATCACCACTGGAGACGTGTTTGTGGTGAGAAAAAAAAACACATTTACACTTCATACAGATAGTTGTAAAGAAAGTAAAAAAAAAAAAAACCACACGTGAATGCAACCAAACAGTGGCGGTTCTAGGCACGGGCACAGGGGGCAACGCCCCACCAAATGCTCCGACTACCTTCCCGTGGATTAAAAAACGCTCCAAGTTTGCATCAGGTTGAGAGAGAGCAGGAAGCCATGCCGCGTTCCACGGGAACTCTGAAAACTGTAATTGGTGTCGGTAGCCCCCATGGTAACGTAAGGGGACGCACCTCCACGCGCTGTAGAATGTTCTCCACCGTGACGAGCCGGTTTCCCCGTATCAGGGTCCGACCACCAACCACCCCGCTCTGTTCCGCGACACGCTGCAAACCGACCGATTCCACTGGATCGCAGAGGACCCGCCCCCGGACCTCGCCCGGACCCAGATGATGGACTGTCACTTCCGCTTCGTTCACCAGATGCCTCTCAGTGAGTCACATGTTTCATGGGCCTGAACAGCAAGTAATACACAAATCACTGTGGAATGTGTAATTCATGGTGTATGTATTTAAACGTCTCCTCTTTAGCTCTTGCCTGAGTAGTCACAAGAGTAGTTTGAGTCTCAGTTTCAGTATCGTTTTTGGCTCTTGTATCCTAAATACTTCAATAATATTTTCACAGATGATAATAAGTACTAGTTTAAAAGTGTGTAAATGAGTTTGTTTGTCTTTTAAGGGGACATATTATTAAAAAAATCTCACTTTTCAGTGCTCGTGCACCTACATTTGGGTCTCTGATGGGCCTACTAACACACACACTGTGTAATAACACAACGCAGTCAGTTTTCGTGAGCTGCCTTCGTCAGAAAACATGTGATTCCGATTTTTTTCAGGTTCAGATTGGCCTCTCCTTCCTACGTCAGTTGGAGACTCATTAGAATTGGAACCCCTCCCCCCCCGTCTGAGTAACCCCCCCCCCCATGGCAGGAGAAATTCCTTTGCGAAGGTGCCTCATTTTTATGACGAAGCTCAGAGCTAAGCACAACTGCTCTGTTGTTGGCTGCACAGACCAGCACAAATCTTCTTCTTCTTAAATCTGCCCCAGGCCTCAGAGGAAACAAGAGCTGAATGGATAAATTTCATTTTTGATGGCAGCGTCCCAGCTACTGGTGGCAAAAACCTGTACGTGTGTGCTTACCACTTTGTGTCCCGGGCCATGCTCCCCCGGATCCGCCGGGCAGACTGGCCCCAAACTGTGCACAGATCCCGGGAGGACCCGGCCACCACTCACCCGCCTTTAGAGGGCCTACTCCTCGGGGATGGGCCCACCAAGGTCCGCGAAGGTCCCGTGCCATGTGTACATTCACAATGTTCAAAGTTCTGCAGGATTCTCTTCTGGTTCTGGATCAAACATGTGCGGTTGAACTCCTGCGTCGCTGCTACAAGCCATATCGCTTGTTTCGGGGGGGTAAACGCTCACCGTAACCATGGTATCAAGGAGGCACGTGCGGAGAGGGGCGTGGGGAGAAGCAGCTCATTTGCATTTAAAGCTGCAGACACAGAAACAGTCCGTCGAGAACAGGAAGGGTACGGAGGCTTTCTAAATGGACTAAAATTCATCATCTGAGAGGTATTTTCAGCCCAAAAAAAATCCAAAGACATCCTTTTGCGACCTCAGAGACCTGTAGGAACTAGTAACCTAGGAACTAACCTCTAAACGCACAGAAGAAACAAGATGTAAAGGAAAGGAAACACGGGACGGTCGGTGGGACTCAACGTCTGCTTCCTTTTGTCTTCAGCTCCTTGCACCGTGACCCTGAACATGGACGGCTCCGTGTGGATCACGCTCTCCCAGACGCTCAGGGCTATCACACCTGGACAGGTAAAGATTATTAATCACAAAATGCAGTTTGGCCGGGGGGTACACGATGTGTGTGGAAGATTTCAGATTGGGTGGTCCCGGAAGCAGCTTGTCTGTCCAAATTCAACTCTTGCTTATTTCCCGGAGCAAGGAGGTCTAGGAGGAGGTAGCAACAGCAATATCTGAAATGCTATGAGACGCAATGACAAGACGAGTGGCTAGTCGACTGCCTTGAAGAAATCAGCGTCAGAGTTCACATTTCGGAGACAGGGTTTAATCTAAATCAGGGCTTTGCTAATCTTACTTAAATTAATCTGGAATTAATAAATGCGTTTCAGAGACGTTGCTAGACTAAGGACTGACTAAGACTTCTGTCCGGTCTCGGTGCTGGTCTTAATTTCTTCCTGTCTGGATGATCCATGTTCTCTCTTGTCAAGGTTAACCCGGAGGCTGATGTCCACTAATCCAAAGATTTAATTTAAACCTTAATTTAGACCGAGATTAGCTCTAATCGACCTTCTGGAAATCACATTTTTGACAACATGGTTTGAATGACCCGCTAGAGGAATTCCAGGCCCATTACTGAACGTGGCGTGTCTGTCTGGTCCCTCTCTCTCCCTCTCAGTTTGCCGTGCTCTACCGAGGGGACGAGTGTCTGGGCAGCGGGAAGATCGTCCGCCTGGGGCCCAGCGAGCACACGCTCCAGCTGGGTCGAGAGCGCCTGGCAGCGGCCTCGCGGGACAAGGCCGAGTACGTGACCCCCGAACCCAGGAGCTGAAAGCTGCTCATCCACGGTGCCATTTAAAGACGTGCAAAATCACGATAGTAACAAAAAAATGCACCTCGCATCTCAGAACTTCACTCAAGAAATGCAGCGATGCACAATTTTAGTTTTCAGTGTAATTAGAAGAACTCTAATAACACACAGTATTTTTTAATACCACTGTTTTTTAACAGAAAGGTTTCTTTATTAAAAATACATTTTATTTATGTGAATGAAAGAAACACTTAATATCACGTAATGTCACCTTATGGACAAGACCACATGCCTAAAATACAACATATAAACTGTAATCAAGAGAATCAATAATCCTAAATTGGGGGTTATTTGTTTTAAAACTCCCCATGTGTGTTGATTTGGGTGCCAGGAAAACAACAACAAATTAGCAGAAACTAAACGCAGTCGGCATGTGATGTCAGCTGTGTTGTCTACTTATTATATTGTGTGTTTGTCTTTATTCAGCCTGTAGAAGCAGAGTTCTGCAGCTGTGGACAATAAAGCTCTATTCTCTTGTATTCCTGTCTATTCTGCTCAATTTAGGTTTATTCCGTTCCGTTCTGTTAAACTGACCTGGCGATGTAGTGCAATGAACCTTCCACTAGAGGACGTTCTTGTACAGAGTATTCCTCATGTGAGAATTTTGCAGTCAAGGTTGATTTGCAGAAATAAACCCTAAACGACAAACGAATAACTCTGTAACTGAGCCCCAGAGCAGTGTCAGTCAAACACTGCACACAGTCAGTGATCTTTTCAATTAGATGACCATTGTTTTATAAGGGCATTTGTTATTGAAGAACATGCTTTAGTAAGTGACCTCGATGCCATTAGAGGACATGGCTAACGTTTGAATATTGCTTCCTGTACAAAAAGGCCAATCCAGAACGTGTTTTTCTTTTCTTTCAATAGATGCATTTATTGTATTAATAGAATAATTGATTTGACCAGGAAACGCTGCTCATTGTCAATATAACTACATCAGAATAGTATTAGAGGTGCATCCCCATGGTGAATCAATGTTTTTTAACGATTTTCTTATATTTAATACTACTACTACTACTACTACTTCTACTACTACTACTAATGATAATAATAATAAAACCTTATGCGATGGAAATATATTTTAGAAAAATACCGGATCAAAAAAAAGTTACAAGGTGTGTACTTGTGCGTTGTTTTTATTTAATCGTATGTATTTTTTTTTTTTTTAGCTTCCTTTAGTGTTGTGTTAACACTGTAGTGTTATTAAAAGTGTTTATCTACTCATATATTCCTGTAGGAAAAAAATAACGCTATGTTAGCATGTATTGCAAAATATATGTTGATTCCTTCCTTTTTTTGGCACGCATTTTTTAATAAATAGTTACGAGAATATATATATATATATATATATATATATATATATATATATATATATTAAAAAGCAATGTAAATTGTTTAAACTTTATTGCTTTTGTGTTAATAGGCGCAATATCTGATTTTGTATATATCCATTTAAATGGATATAGTAGAGTGCGCTCAAAAAGCACTTTGCGCGTCTTCAAACTTTGACTTCATTATAATAACAATGCGTGTGCGCGCTTTTACCGCCCGGTCAGAGACATTTCCTAAATCTCCATGAGAACCGCCGCCCCCCACCCCCCACCCCCCTCCCCTGCCGCGGGTCCCAGGTCCCAGAAGGGAGGGGGGGGGCAGCAGGTTTATGGTAATCAGCTGCTCCGAGTCTGGAGCCATTTTGTTCCCATTCCCAAACTGGCTGCGGCAAGGACGCGGCGCGCTCCGCGGAGACGCGTCCGAAACGCCCCTTCAACGCGCGCCATGAGGAGCGAGAGGCAGACGGAGAGCTGAGGGCTCCGCTCCGGGTTGCAGCTGGATGGGACTCGGTTCCGTCTCTCTCCCCGAACCCATGGAGTTCCGCAGGTGGTCCTGGCTGTGGCTCTGCGCCCTGCTCTCCGTGCGCCCGGCGCGGTGCTTCCAGATGCGCCTCTCGGAGACGCTGCGCTCCGGGGCCGTTCTGGGGAACTTGTCCCTGGCAGGAGGCGGCTGGACCTACAGCGTGGATCGCGCTTTGTCTCCGCGGTTCATTCACAACTTTCTCCGGGTGGATTCCCGGACGGGGGCTGTCAGCCTGTCCCGGAAAGCGGACTGTGCGCGCACCCTGCCGAACCCGGCGCCGGTTTACTTCAGGTCGGACTCTCGGACCTCCGGAGACGTCGTCCTCACGCACTTCGACGTGTTTGTCCACGGACAGAACTGTTTCATCAAGTACAAAAGAAAGAAGGCGCCGGGGGAGCCGGACATCACGGTGCGGCGGCTCCTCAGGCCGCCGGCCGCGTCCGGGTGCCTCCCGGCGGGCGCGTTCCTGGTGAACGTGGCGGAACTCGTACCGGCCCCCACGCGGGCCGCGCACCTCCCGGACACCGTGTGCGTCGGGGGGAACGTCAGCGCGGCTCTCACGCGCGGGAGTTTGTTTTTGCTGCGTGACCTGTGCGCGCACCGCGGGGTGCGTTTGGAATGCGAGCTGCGCAGCCCGCCGGTGTCGGTGCGCTTGGACCTGCGGGTCGCGGCCGCGCCGGATCTGCGGGGCGACGTGTTCGAGACGGGTCGGAGGAGGAGCAGGAGAGGCGCCAACTCCCCGCCCCAGTTCCAGCTCCCCAACTACCAGGTGTCCCTGCCTGAGAACAAGGAGGCCGGGACGCACGTCATCACCCTCAAAGCCACCGACCCGGATGAGGGGGAGGCGGGGCGGCTGGAGTACAGCATGGAGGCCCTGTTTGACAGCAGGTCCAACGACTTTTTCTCCATCGACCCGCAGACGGGCAGCATCACGACCCTCTACCCGCTGGACAGAGAGGTGAAGGACACCCACGTCTTTAAAGTGACTGTGGCGGACAACGGCCACCCTAAAAGGTCAGCCACCTCTTACCTCACCGTCACTGTGAGCGACACCAACGACCACCGCCCGGTGTTTGAGCAAACCGAATATCGGGTCAATATCCGGGAGAACATGGAGGTGGGTTTTGAGGTGATGACCATTCGGGCCACCGACGGGGACACGCCTGCCAACGCCAACATGATTTATAAGATTGTGAATGGCGATGGGGTCAACACCGTGTTTGAAATTGACCCCGGGAACGGCCTGGTGAGGATAAGAGAGAGGCCTGACAGAGAGACCCGGGCTCAGTACCAGCTCATCGTTGAGGCCAACGACCAGGGGAAAGACCCGGGCCCCCGCAGCGCCACGGCCACCGTGCACATAACTGTGGAGGATGAAAATGACAACTACCCACAGTTCAGTGAGAAGCGGTACGTTGTTCAAATCCCAGAAAATGTGGCGGTGAACACCAAAGTCATCCAGGTGGAGGCTACCGACAGAGACGAGGGAAACAACGCCAAAGTCCATTACAGCATCATCAGCGGGAATGTTAAGGGCCAGTTCTACATCCACTCCCCCACCGGTGTGATCGATGTCATTAATCCACTGGACTACGAGATGATTAGGGAGTATAATCTGCGAATTAAAGCCCAGGACGGCGGCAGACCTCCGCTGATCAACGGCACAGGGATGGTGGTTGTGCAGGTGATCGATGTGAACGACAACGCCCCCATGTTCGTCAGCACCCCCTTCCAGGCCACCGTGCTGGAGAATATGGCCATTGGATACTCGGTCATCCACATCCAGGCAATTGATGCTGATTCGGGGGAAAACGCCCGTCTGGAATACCGACTCACGGACACCGCGCCCGGTTTCCCGTTTAGCATCAACAACAGCACCGGCTGGATCACAGTGGGTGCTGAGCTTGACCGCGAGACAACCGAGTTCTACACGTTTGGCGTGGAGGCCAGGGACCACGGAGTGCCGTTGATGTCCTCCTCAGCCAGCGTCAGCATCACGGTGCTGGACGTCAACGACAATGTGCCCACCTTCACAGAGAAGGTCTACTCCCTGAAGATTAATGAAGACGCTGTGGTGGGCACCAGTGTGTTAACAGTGACCGCAGTTGACAGGGACGTCAACAGCGTGGTGACCTACCAGATCTCCAGTGGCAACACCAGGAACCGCTTTGCTATCACCAGCCAGAGTGGTGGTGGTCTCATTACGTTGGCGCTACCCCTGGACTACAAGCAAGAACGTCAGTATGTCCTGACGGTCACCGCCTCTGATGGAACCCGCTACGACACAACGCAGGTGTTCATCAATGTGACGGACGCCAACACGCACCGGCCTGTGTTCCAGAGCGCCAACTACCAGGTGATGCTCAGCGAGGACCAACCGGTGGGTTCTACCGTGGTGGTGATCAGCGCCACGGACGAGGACACCGGGGAGAACGCTCGCATCACCTATGTGATGGAGGACAATCTACCCCAGTTTAAAATTGACCCGGACAGCGGTGCCATCACAACCCAAATTGAGATTGACTACGAAGTGCAGGCCTCTTACACGCTGGCGATCATAGCCAGAGACAACGGCATCCCTCAGAAATCGGACACCACTTATGTGGAGATTATCATCCTGGATGCCAATGATAATGCTCCTCTGTTCCCCAGAGACATGTATCAGGGGACGGTTCCTGAGGATGCGCCTATCTACACCAGCGTCCTCCAGATCTCTGCTTCGGACAGAGACTCCGGCTCCAATGGCCGGTTGAGTTATACTTTCCAGGGTGGTGATGATGGAGAGGGGGACTTCTTCATAGAAACCTACTCTGGCATCATCAGGACGAACCGCAAACTGGATCGGGAGAATGTGCCCCTCTACAACCTGAAGGCCTTTGCTGTGGACAAGGGGGTTCCGCCTCTGAGAGCAGCTGTGGATATTCACGTGGCGGTCCTCGACATCAACGACAACGCTCCGGTGTTTGACAAAGATGAGCTGTTTTTTGACGTGGAGGAGAACAGCCTAGTGGGCTCCATCGTGGCCCGGATCAGCGCCACGGACCCTGACGAGGGAACCAATGCCCAGATCATGTACCAGATCGTGGAGGGAAATATTCCAGAAGTTTTCCAGTTGGATATTTTCAACGGTGACCTCACGGCTCTAACAGATTTGGACTACGAGACCCGGACGGAGTATGTCATCGTGGTCCAGGCCACATCGGCGCCGCTCGTGAGTCGGGCCACCGTGCACATCCGCCTGGTGGACGTGAACGACAACGAGCCGGTGCTGCGGGACTTCGAGATCATCTTCAACAACTACATCACCAACAAGTCCAACAGCTTCCCGTCGGGGGTCATAGGGACCGTCCCGGCCCGCGACCCGGACGTCATGGATAAGCTGCTGTACAAGTTTGAGTCCGGGAACGAGCTCAGTCTGCTGGTGCTCAACGAGGAGACCGGAGAGCTGAAGCTGAGCAAGGACCTGGACAACGACCGGCCCCTGGAGGCTCCCATGACCATCTCCGTCTCAGGTAGGAGAAACACCCTCTGAAATACACCCCCTCACCCACTTTGCTTCCCTCCCACCCTCATCTCTCAGCCGTAGCCGTGTGCACTCCTGTCGGGAAAGGGCCTGGGTCTCAAATTCAAACTGAGACGCTCACGGGAGCTGGAGGGGGGGAGCTTGATTGGCCCCCTCTCCCCCATCACTTCAGCCAACGCAGCGCATTCTCTCTCTGCGGGCCGGAGACTCAGGGCGGGTCTCGGCCGCAATGTTTGCTGTGGGTTTTGCTGCGGGCTCCGTGCGGGATCCGGTTGTGCCGCTTCCGCAACCATTTAGGTGATTAAGGCATTGTTTGCAGGCGGCCGGTCGGGGTAATAAACGGCGCCGCGTGCCGGGCGCCCTCGCTCTGTAGCCGCAGATCTGCGGGTTTACCTCGGCCAGGCGTGTAAAGGGAGGCGCGCGTACGTGGCTGCGGTACGCGCGCACCTCGGACACAAGGCTTTCCCCTTTGAAGTCTCACACTGGAATCTTTTCGCCTTCCGGCGCGGTCGTTTCACACGTTGCTGCAAGATGTCGACCAGGATTTCAACCAGCAGAGAAAAAAAAGACTCCGAACATTGAATTAAGTGAAGAGTTGTAGATGCTAGATTTTATTTTATTATTATTATTATTATTATTATTATTATTATTATTATTATATATTTTTTTTTTTGATAAGAAACGAGTATTGTTTGTTGGTTCACGGGTCGCAGGCCGACGCGTCAGGCGCAGGAAGAATTTCGTGCCCGAGAATCAAAGATGGCCTTTTCCACGGCAGGTGCAGACTTTGTTCTCCAAAACGTTAAAGATTAAACAAATGCAAACACCTCGTCCATTCACGCCCAAACTGGCACAAAAACTGCGAGAATATAGGGAGGCGCACGCACGCACGCACGCACGCACGCACGCACGCACGCACGCACGCATGCACGCACGCACGCACACACACACACACACACACGCCACACACACACACACACATACTTGGTAAGAAAATGCAGGGACATTATTCAGTCAGTGTGTCAGGGGGTTACATTGAACTCCCTGACAGAATAACTATCCTGTCACATATTGACATACTGTAGGCTCGCTCGGCCTCCTCACTCTCTTTTTCTCTCTCTCTCTCTCTCTCTCTCTCTCTCTCTCTCTCTCTCTCTCTCTCTCTCTCTCTCTCTCTCTCTCTCTCTCCTTTCTGTCCTTCCCTCTCTGAAGACTGACTTTCTGTAGGCAATGGGCAAACCGCCTAAAGCAGGCAGATCTTTTCACGTTTCTCTCTCTCTCTCTCTCTCTCTCTCTCTCTCTCTCTCTCTCTCTCTCTCTCTCTCTCTCTCGGTTTCCTAATTATTTCAGTTTCCTTGCAAGCCCTGAATTCGCCAGTCACCCCCCCGCCTCTCTCTCTTTCTCTCTCTCTCTGTCACATATACACACAAATACGCATGATATCAATGATCTCCTTTGGACTGAGGCCATTCGATGTTTCGAGTCCTTTTACCGGGTCACCTCAGTAAACTGAACATGCAAATCCAATTGGAACAAACAGAGTGGAAATCACCCATCAAATGGATATTAAGTATAAAACAAACAAAGCGAGGCTACAACTGTAAAGTGTGTGTGCGTGCGTGTGCGTACACCAGCAGCTGCTGTCATCATCAGGTGTACAGATGTAGTAAAATCAAAACCCCGTCCAGATGTTGTAGAAGCCACAGTCCTTGGGTCCGTGGGGCGTGAGAGGAGCGAGCCTCCTGCCGAGCCTCCTCGGGCAGCTTCGTCAATGACGATCGACTGCCCTTGTGGTATTAGGAAGTCTCAATACCCCCACGACTGTCCCTGGGGGTGGGGACTGGAACCCTTCCCCATTAGGTGTGTGTGTGTGTGTGTGTGTGTGTGTGTGTGAGTGTGTGTGTGTGTGTGTTGTGTGTGTGTGCGCGCGCAGGAGAAAACTACTCAAAATCCCAGCTTTTGCTGAGGCGCACCCTGATGTCAAATGTTAGGTAACCATTACCACTGTTGTGTTGACCCCCGACCCCTGTGGAGAGGAAGGCCTGGAGGAGGGGCGGGCCGGCGAGCGGCGCCCCCCCCCCCCCCCCCCCCCCAGCCCTGAATCTGCCTTCTGTTTTTTCTTTCTTTGACTTTGCTTTTGCTTTCTCTTTTGTCTTTCTCTCAGAGTCTCTGTTCCTGTCTTTCTCTCCACTTTCCACACCTTGTTCTCTAACAATTATCCTCCACACACACACACACACACACACACACACACACACACACACACACACACACACACACACACACACACACATATTTTCAAGTCATTTAACCCGAGCAGCCGCTTTGGGAGCTCAGCCGGGCCAACCGCGGCCTTATCTGACCATTATATCCTCCAAATGCCGGCGATGGACCGCATTCCTCTGGAGCCTGAATTAGCGAAAGCCTGTCGCCGCCTGGAACTCGACTTTTCAACCCCGAAAGCGAGTCAGAGAGACGCGAGCCGCTCGTGTGAATAATGGAGAGCCGGAAAGATGGGGCCCGAGATTGTGAGGGTCGGTCAAACGGCAGGCAGAGCGGGAGCTTCTGTCCGGATTGAGGGGCTCAAGTGGGACAGGAAACTTTTGAAATTGGAAAATCATAACATTTTCTGGTATTATTCCAAAGCCGTTGCTTGATGTTAATCCATGGGATTAAGATGGGTCGAGCAGTAAGTAATTCACATGAACGGCGTCCTCATTAATAATCGAAACCCCGATTTGGCCGTTTCAGCCATAAATCCCGGTGAGGGAAGGAGAGAAGCGGAGGTTGCGCTGACGTTGCTTCCACACTGATACACAATTCAGTTTTTGGTGCGAGCTCTGGAGGTGGAGAGCGGGTGTTCTTTTGCGCCGTCACAGAGAAGACGTGCAAATGTTTACCCGGCTCCTCCGCTGAAACACGTAAAACGTCGCCCAGTTTAGGGCCGGGCGATATGTCAAAAGTGTTCCTACCGGCCACCGTCAACCTAACAACCAGCGATTGCCGGTATATCCGCGCGTTTTGCGAGCCATTCTCGCCGATCGGGCTCTGATAAAGCTCCTGCTCCTCGTCGCCTCTGTCTGCAAATCATTTTCAACGCTGGTGTAGAAAGTCTCCATCATCTCCGCTTGGCCTTAGACCTTTTGCAACCGCCACGCGGGAAAAGAAAACTGGCAAAACCTACGCTGGTCTAGCGTGTCAACACAATCCAAAAGCTGCACATGGCTTGAAGCCGATTGGAGCCGTCCAAGAATCTCTCCTCTGATTGGTGGACTGTGGTGATCTGTAATCTAGCTTCTGATTGGCCGAGCGTGACATCACTCGTTGCGACGTCAAAGCCACGCGCCGTCTGCCAAAAGTGAGGACTGTCCGTTAAAATAAACAGCGCCCGTGATTTCACCAGGAAGTGACACGGGGAAGCGACGCATATCATTGCCGGCGGCGGCACACTCGGTTTTAAAGACTGGTTAATTATTTGCGGGGTTGAATTCTGGAGGAGGCGGACAATCACATTTGCAAAATAAAAGGACAAAAATCCCGCCAAAAATCGTAAGGGAAAAAAGCCGAGCCCAGAAAGACGTACACACACACACACACACACACACACACACACACACACACACCGATAGACACAACATCACCCCGTCAGTGCCGTCTCTCCCACTCTGAACACTGTGTGTGTGTGTGTGTGTGTGTGTGTGTGTGTGTGTGTGTGTGTGTGTGTGTGTGTGTGTGTGTGTGTGTGTGTGTGTGTGTGTGTGTGTGTGTGTGTGTGTGTGTGTGTGTGTGTGTGTGCGCGCGCGCGCTACTCAGTAGCCGTGCTTGGCGGTGTGTGGGTTAGGGGCGCTGTGTTCTCATCGTAACACGATCCCGTTTATCTCAGCGGCCTCCACTTTTAGGAAGATTCCCTCGTTTTTGATGCAGTGGCTTTTGGTATCCGCCCTCCACCAGCTTGTCCGGAATTCAAACGGCTCCTACTCGTGTTCCCGTGTAGGCAGCGTCTGTGAGAACTGACAAGACCTGCGGAAGACTGCCTTAGGTGATAAATTGCCGCGACTGTTCTGCTTGCTCACGATGTCCACATTACTAACGATGGTGTGTAAAAACCCTATAAAAGCACAAACAGTCATCCCCAAAATATCATCAAATGAACAATGTTGAGGTGTTGTATGTGCATGTGAAAGTGTGTGTGTGTCTGTCAGATTGTCCATCTGTCCTGCAGGGGTGTGTGTGAGTGTGTGTGTGTGTGTGTGTGTGTGCGCGCGCACATGCGTGTGTGCGCGTATAGTACCACGTTGCCAGCACTGGTTCTGCTCAGAGGTGCTTAGCAATAAGAACACACACACACACACACACAAATACACATACACACACACAGACACACACACACACACATGGACCCTATACACAAATACACAGTTTCTTTCTTTACTTTCTCTCTCCTTTCTCACTCCCAATTGAGGGGGCGTGCGAGGCGGAGGAGGGCGAGGGCTTGGTTCTTGGTTCCAGTTGCAATGAACATAATCAGATTTTGGCTGCGGCCGAGGAGCTTTGGTCTCGTGCTTATTTCAGCAGCCAGACGCAGACAAAACACACTCCGCCGTTTGTGCTCGCGCTGAATCTGAATCTACAAACACGTCGGAACATTTAGACTCCGGAACATTCCTGAAGGTAGCCGACGGACACGACTGCCAGCGATCGCGTTCTCACCCTGCGCCCTAGCCCGTAGGGTGGGCGTGTGTGTGCGTGTGTGCGTGTGCGTGTGTGCGTGTGTGCGTGTGTGTGTGTGTGTGTGAGGTGTAAAAAAACCCCCAAAAAACAAAAAAACCAAATCGCGTCTCCCATTCCATCTTCCTCCAAGCTCAGACTCTATCTACTGACCGGTCTCCATTTCTTATACCGACGCATCTCTAACACACACCGGGACGTTTCCACCATCAACGGGGGCATAAATTGTGATGGTGGATTATCATGAAAGAGCTTGTGAACGCAGGACTTATCCGTTACATCAGGGCTCGTCCACCTGCCTCCGCCCCCCACCCTGCACACGCACACACACACACACACACACACACACACACACACCCACCTCCCACTCACCCACACCCATCCCACCTTCCTCTCCTCCTTCTCTGTTCGCGAGTCATCAGTCATGCGTCGGATTCCCCGACGACGGAAACACGACACCTGAGTCAGACACAGGTGTGGACATGACACACACACACACACACACACACACACATATTAACACACATGAACACACACACACACACACACACACACCGCGATGATGAATGACCCCCCCAAAAACCTCTGACATCAAAGTGAGACCTGGTGTGCAGGCAGACAGACACAGGCGTGAGATACGACCTCACGGTGTATCTACACGCGACCTCTGACCTCTGCCTGATAGATGAGACAGAGAGAAGGATGTGACAATGGGTGTGTGTGTGTGTGTGTGTGTGTGTGTGTGTGTGTGTGTGTGTGTTCGTTCGTACAGAGGGGATCTGCGCATGATAATGTTATGATAACCAAAAAAATGGAGAAAGAAATGGAACAGACCGTAGCGAACTCAAACGCCTGAAAGATTTAAAGTGGTAATCCATAAGATGGCCGTCAGACGATCACTTCCTGTTCTCCTGAGTTTGACTTATTCCCGATCGATTGATTTGCTTTCGAGTTCCTCGGTCGGCTCTGCATCCATATCGACAGCTAGCGACGCGGCTTTGTCAGATTCACCGCGGCGTCCCTCCTCTTCCTGCGTGTGCCAGATCAGTGGCGGACCTCGCCACCAACAACGGGAAACAGCATCTAGAGGGGCGTGTGCATGACACAAAATACATTGAAGGGCCGTTTCGTTAAATGGGTCAGCAAAAAAAGGTATCGAATATGGGATTTTTTAAAATAAAATAATCCTGCTGGTTCACCACTTTAAATGAGAAAAAACACCTCCACTGTTTTGTTAAAAATAATAGTAATAATATAATAATAATATTAAAAATAGTTTAGAAAAATAGTTTTTAGTGTAATAATTTCACAATACATCCTCACTCTATACAAGTAGTAAATTAGCAGCATTTTGGAAATTCCTATTGAATAAGCGTGTGTGTGTGTGTGTGTGTGTGACGCTGGCACTGTCTGTAACTGATATCAGCAGATCCCATTCATTCCAGGTCTTACTGCTCGTCCCCCTTTAAAACAGACCCTCTGTCAACACCACACGCTGACCCCCAGTTCACCCCTACGCACACACCCACACCCACACGCACACACACACCCACCCACACACCCACATGCACACACACACACACACACCCACACGCACACACACACACACACACATACACACAATAACCATTTATATTCTCCAGCCTTATATATTTTTTTATATTTTTTTCCAGTCAGTCTCCACTTATGGAAAGTCCAACTCTTCCTTTACCTATCTATCTATCTATCTATCTATCTATCTATCTATCTATCTATCTATCTATCTATCTATCTATCTATCTATCTATCTATCTATCTATCTATCTATCTATCTATCTATCTGTCTGTCTGTCTGTCTGTCTGTCTGTCTGTCTGTCTGTCTGTCTGTCTGTCTGTCTGTCTACCCATCTACCCATCTTTCCATCTATCTATCTGTCTGTCTATCTCTGCCTGTCTCTCTCTATCATTTTCTCTATCCGTCCATCTGTCCATCCACACTCATTCAACACCCCCCCACTCTTTCCCTGAGGAATGCCCTAGCCGCTGTGCGTTGTTGCTAGGGAATGTTGCCCTTAGCGACGCTGCGTTACTGTGGCTGCATCTGTCATCATCGGCTGTGCAGAACCTTTATTACATTACCACTGCTCCCTGCTTTTTCTTTGAGTGTGTGTGTGTGTGTGTGCGTGTGTGCGTGTGTGCGTGTGTGCGTGTGTGCGTGTGTGCGTGTGTGCGTGCGTGCGTGCGTGTGTGCGTGCGTGCGTGCGTGTGTGTGTGCGGGCGCGTGCCCTTTAGATCAAACTCAAATTGTTTGGATTGAATGGGTTACCGGGAAAGAGAGTGGGGAGTGGGAGTGATGAGCAACAATGAGTGTAACATGCATGTCCCCCCCCACCCCCCCTCCTCTCTCTCTCTCTCTCTCTCTCTCTCTTCTCTCTTTCTCTCTCTTTGTTAAATGAGCGGTAAAGGAATCACATTCATGTTAAACTGTGCACACCCAGATGGGGCTTGTTCCTGTGTGTGTGTGTGTGTGTGTGTGTGTGTGTGTGTGTGTGTGTGTGTGTGTGTGTGTGTGTGTGTGTGTGTGTGTGTGTGTGTGTGTGTGTGTGTGTGTGTGTGTGTGTGTGTGTGTGTGTGTGTGTGTGTGTGTGTGCGTGCGCGCGCATCGCTATGGGAACCACGCCAGGATGTTCTACTGCCGACTAAACGATTCACTAAGTTATCATCTCCACCTCAAGCTTCCTCCTCAAGCCCAAAAGAGGCGCCGCAGTGTTGGGATTTATTGTTTTCATAACCTAAGCAATAACGTCTCATAATAGTAAAAAACAGTATTAAATTTAAGTATTAAAGTCCTCCACAATCTCCATGTCTTGGTCCAGAGGTGATGGAGGTTGCGGGACGGAATCAGGAGCGATAGAATTTAGATTTTTCGAGAGGGCGGTGCTCATTTTAGCACCAAAAAAAACCGATAGTAACTCAGTACAAATACTTTGTTACTGTACCTACGTACGTTTTCACTTACTTTATATTTTCCCTTTCGGAGACCTTTGACTTTTACTCCACTACATTTCAAAACATATATCTGCACTTTTTACCCTGTAGTACATTTCCAACGGTCACATTTCTTTCAGCAGTTAATGAAGTAAATACATTTTTTTCTTTAAAAATGACTTTTTCAGACATGGCATAAAATAAAATAAAATAGACACAGTAGAGTGAAATTAAAACCAGACAGAGAGGTCCTAAAAAATAAATAGAATACAAAATACAAAAATGTAGTGAAGCAAAATAGACGTAGTAAGCAGAATGAATGAGACTAAACAAAATTCAAACGTAAAACAAATCATAATAATAAAAAATCTGGATCTTCATTTGTGTTTTTAATAATTATACCGCCTATGCTGCATTTATCTTTCTTTTGTACATTTTAACGATGTTACGCAACGAGTGTATTTGCATTGAGTGTGTGTGTGTGTGTGTGTGTGTGTGTGTGTGTGTGTGTGTGTGTGTGTGTGTGTGTGTGTGTGTGTGTGTGTGTGTGTGTGTGTGTGTGTGTGTGTGTGTGTGTGTGTGTGTGTGTGTGTGTGCGCCTGCCTGTAGGCAGTAGACCCCGTGTTTGAAGTGTAAATACCAGGGATCAGGATCGGTCACTTGGGCCTCTGCAGGTCACTAAACTACAGACCAGAGAGTTGGGATGGGCCATATCGACAAAATCTATTTATTTGACAAAGACCCCGATGTCGATAATTTGACGATACGATCCTTAGTAATCTGGATGTTATGACGACGCGTCATAACATCCAGATGCCGCCTTTGTTTTAGCCGGGTTCTTTTATTTGGTTTGTTTTTTGTTCTACAGCGTTGGAACAGGATCCGCTCTCTCTTTGTGGTCGGCACGGGCTGTTGTTTGTTTGTCGTGGAGGTCAGAGTCAGCCGGTTGTTTGGTGGTAAACAGGGATGGGGAGGGGGGTGGGGGGGGGGGGGTGAAATGATGTGAAGTGGAGGGGGAGAGACAGAAAGGGCGAGACAACAAAATGCATGCACACACACACACACGCACACGGATAGACCCGGCCTATCTCCAGTTCACCTGCTGCTTGACAGTGATTTCACCGTCCCCCCTCCAGTGACGGAGGAAGGAATGGGGGGGGGGGTGCATTTGAATGTAACACGACACACACACCTCTCTCTCTATCTCACCCTGAAAGACAATACACTCCTTTGTCTCGCTGAGAGAGAGAGAGAGAGAGAGAGAAAGAGAGAGAGAGAGAGAGAGAGAGAGAGCATCTCGGCCAACCAATGGCTCACGAGTGTGACATTACATGCGTCGGGTGGTGCGATGACCAGCTGTTGGAATGTGTGGAGGTGATGGAGGAGGGGTGGAGGCGGGGAGGTGTCTAGTCACAGTGAAGGATGTGTGTGTTTGTGTGTGTGTGTGTGTGTGTGTGTGTGTGTGAGTAGAAGACGAGGCACTCAGTCATTCAAAAAATACTGAAAAATAAAAAAATGCTTATATACAATACACCTAAAAAAAACAAACTAATTACAATTAACCTGATAAATAAAACGAAAGAATTGAAGAAAATTGGAAATATAGAGTAAACCAAAAAATATACTGAGAAATAGAATAAAATGGCAATATACATACAAATAAACCTAAAAGATGAACCAAACAAATATAAGTAAATGTGCACTGCACCACAAACCTAAAAAGATTAACTGAAAATCTTGAAAAAAAAACTGCAATATCAATAAACCTAAAAAAGTGACAGAACAAATAGAAGAACATTGGTAATATACAATAAACCTAGAAAACGAACAAAAAAAATAGAAGAAAATTGGAAAAATACAATAAACCTACAAGCTAATGGCAAAAAAGAAAAAAATAAATTTCAATCAACCTCAAAGGTTTACTGAACAAATAGAAGTACATTTGAAATGAACAATAAACCCCAAAAAATAACAGAAAAAATGGGAGGAAATTCGAAATATACCGTACAATAAACCTAAAGAAGGATAAGCAGCAGGAAGAAGAGACATGGCGGTGATTGAAAGAAGTGATCCAACGGGACGGGCGATCTCTCTGCATCTACACGTTTGTCAGTTTCTCACAGCGTTTCTGTTTGGCTCCGTAACTTTATATCTCCGCCGTAAAGAACAATCCGGCTGCACAATAAAGCCCGGCGGGAACCCGATCGGCCCCCGCAGCCCGCCCTGCTATTAGGACTTGGCAGCGGGACCGACGGGCCTCTCTCTCAGAGTTTCTGGGGACGCGGAGCGAGCGAGCGCACCGGATCCACCCGGACGTGGACGAAATCCGCCATCAGCCGCCCGTTTCCGACGCGGCCCTTGCGCCCCAACCAGGCGGCAGCGAATTCAGGGGGAGGAATCATTTTCCTGGGACTCCACCCGGGTCTGGATCCGGGAGTCCCTTGCACTCACTCGGCTCCGTCCTCCCTCCCGGAAGCAGCGAACCGCGTCGCTCTTGATACGGATCGACGTTTTATTGTCGGCGGGAATCGACCCCTAAAAGGTTCCTGTAATAATTCTCCGGCCCCCCTCCCCGACCCCGAAAAAAGCTCTGTAATTGGGGCTTTGGGTGAAATCCTTCCCTGAGTGTTGATGCTGGATTGTGTTCACAGACGTGTCAGTCAGAGAAGCGCTCGGTGACAGGTGCAATCTGGACGGTTAATAGCTCCACGTGTGGGAACCCGTTGACGCATGCTTGGCTCCCGAAATCTGTCTGTCTTGTCTGTCTGTCTGTCTGTTTGTCTGCCTGTCTTTCTGTCTATCTGTCTGTCCCTCTGTCTGTCCCCCTGTCTGTCGAGCCTTCTGTCTGACCGTCCCTCTGTCTTTCAGTCCCTCTTGTCTTTCTCTCCGTCTGTTGGTCTGTCCCCCTGTCTCTCTGTCTGTCCCTCCGTCCGACTGCCTGTCTATCTGCACCCCCCCGTCTGTTGGTCTGTCTCTCTGCCTGTCCCTCTGTCACACTGCTTGTCTATCCGTCCCCGTGTCCGCCTGTCCCTCTTTCTGTCTGTCTGTCAGTCCTTCTGCCTATCCGTCCCTCTGTCCGTCTGTCCCTCTGTCTATCCGGCTCACCGTCTGTCTGTCTGTCCCTCTGTCTATCAGTTTCTCTGTCCCTCTGTCTATCCGTCCCTCGGTCTGTCCGTCCCTCTGTCTATCCGTCTGTCTGTTGGTCTGTCTCTCTCAATATGTTGTTGCTTTGGGTTGTGAAATATGGTGAGGAAAGTCATTTAGAGAGGAGACTTTTGTTTGGGACTCACACACACACACACACACACACACACACACACACACATTACACACACGCCCTCCTCGAGCGTGTCAGTCAGCGTTCACAGCTGCTGTCATCTTCTGGGTGTCGTCTTTCAGCCTCCTGACAACTTGTGTTCCTCCGTGACGGCTTCTCTCTCATGTCCCCTCTAAGCTGCCGCCACATCTTTTCGGGTGCGAGGGTAAACACATGCACGCCCGCACCCACACACACTCATGTACATGTCAACAAGCAGGCCGCTAAGACACACACACACACACACACACACACACACACACACACACACACACACACACACACACGCCGGCACACAACTACACACACATTTATACTGAAGAAATTCTTGGACACAGTATACTCCATGGCATTCTATCAAGCAAAACAACACATCTCTAGTTCCACATGCAAGCACTCACGCAGGCGTGCGCACACACACACACACACACACACACACACACACACACACACACACACACACACACACACACACACACACACACACACACACCCACTGCATGGGTCACACTTGGCTCCCACAGGTAGAGCGGCGTAGCCCGGTGTAGGCATCACAAAGGAACAGGCTAAGCCATGAGGATCGACACTTGTGTTTTATCCAACCCCGAGGGCACGGCCTTTTAACAGAGAGAGAGACAGAGAGAGAGACAGAGAGAGAGAGAGAGAGTGAGGGAAAGGGAAAGAGAAAGGGAAAGATTGATCAAATGGGTATTGGGTTTTCTCTCCATTTTCCGAAGATGTCATGACACGCCAACATCTGTGGATTTGTCCAGCGGCCGCCGTGTCCTGCCGCCATGCTCGGGCCGAGTTTCACACAAAGATCCCGTCTCACTCGGCAGCAGCACAATAAACCTGCCTCACCCCGACGCAATGGATTCTGTTACACCCATATCAAAGTGGAGGCCACTTCGCCCTTCAGGCGATGTTTTGACACGGTGCGGCGTAAAGATGCGACTTTGACTTTGTAGGGGATGTTGTTTTTGCCATTTTGTATGAATTGTTAAAGGGGAAAGTATTCATTAAAATCCCTTTAAGGTCCACTTGCTGTACATTTATTGCAGGTACTGTATGACTCCTTCTCTTGGTACATGTGGCGTCTGTTCTTTTCGATTTTTCATCGTCTACAATACACAGTACCACAGTGGTTCTTGACGTGGGTTCCAAGGGCCCCTAGGGGTCCTTGTCGTTCAAGTTCGCGATTCTGGGTTCTACATATATATATAATTGAATTAATTGTCTGTATTGTATTATATATACATTTAAATCCTCCTGAATGCAACTTAACTTGACTTAACTTCATTACTTACCGCACAGAGTTTGTAGGGTCTATAGGCTGGTAATAGAAACAGTGGTTGGTAGGGTCTATAGGCTGGTTACAGAGGCTTCCCAGCAAACTGATTATTTGTTCATCTTCAGCATCTTTTGTTTCCAAGATGTTCGCACCGTTAGGGAATGTGCAGTTATTACTGTTTTCATCCCGGTTTCACTGTTATTTCTAGGCGGGTATGGAGATCTGGACAACATACCTTTGGTCCCAGAGACCGAATCCTAACAAATGCGGTCCATGTGGCCTCTTGCGTAACGACATTGAGAGTCCTTGATATGAAAAAGGTTGAGAATCAGTGGACTATGAGATACTGCGCCACTGCTGCTGCCTCTCAGTTAAAACACGATGTGGATCTTGAGTGTCATCCAAGGACCACAATGCCTCTCTCTGTCTTAGTCACCTCCCATGTAATGGAGGGAAATGACATACGTGACGCTGCCCGTCCTCCAACGGCACCTTATCAAATTACCTGCTGGCGATGGGAGAGGAATGGAGCGCATGTTTATCAGTGTGACTCTTGTGCATTTGTGTGCGGCGTTGGTGTCTGGTTTTAATAACACGCGTTCAAATTGATGCACCGTCGCTTTGACTGTTTCTCTTTATGTCCGTACATGTGTGTTTTGAGCCTTGTGTCTGCGTGTGGTCATGTGAGATGCTGTGCCTATCGAGTCGCTGTTTATTCAGAGTGTGTGTGTGTGTGTGTGTGTGTGTGTGTGTGTGTGTGTGTGTGTGTGTGTGTGTGTGTGTGTGTGTGTGTGTGTGTGTGTGTGTGTACCTACTGTAGGTCAATAGGAAAGGCTATGCAGCTGGGGTGGGCCGCTGTCCGCCTCCCCCTCATTCCAGCCCTCTGTTCAGTGATAAAGCGCTGAAGCTGGGAGGAGTGGCGGAGGTAGTCAGGTAGGGGAGGAGGGAGGGATGGAACAAAACGCATGCAGTTTTTTTTGGCAATCGTTTCATTCTTTTCTTTTTTTTTTTTTTTCTTTTTTTTTTGAGATTTAGTTGAATTTTCTGCCCGGGAGATGGGGAGCGCAGAGGTCAACGGTTTTTGGTAGACATGAAGGATCATCTTGCCGGTCTGATCTCTGAGCAGCTTACAAAGAGTAAGCGGCCGAGGGTCGAGTGCTTTGCTCAAGGGCACTTAAGCAGACAGTCGGCGATGGCAAAGGTCGACAATTATGGTACAGAACCTTTAAGCAATACCAAATAAGAAAATATGCATCCGCAGTAGCCTATTACTGCAGGTGATAGTGTTTAATGCATCCAAACTCAGCTTGGAATGCCACTGCTGTGGATTCCTGTCAAAAACACCAACAAAGCCCATGGCTGCATCTGAAACGGCACACCAGCATACTATTAAGTCTGCAAAATGTGTCTAGTATGTCTGACACCATAGTTTGCTCAAACAGAACGTGGAAGTTACCAGGATGACAAACTACAGTACATAGGGTGAAAGTAGTTTGTTAACACTGCAGACTACGCTGGCAAGCATATCCCACAGTCTTTATGGGGGCAAGACCCAAGTTAAAGCACCGATGCTGTTTTGTTACCAACCGTCAACGTTTTGAAAGGAAGTGGAGCAGCTATATGACGATGTAGTTTGTCTGAGAAGCCATCGTTATCTTTACTCACACACTGAAGTACAATCGCCGGTCGCGCGCACTTGTAGTGCGTAGTACCTAGTATTCCATTTTGGATGCAGGGCCCCTCTCCAGTACCCTTCATGACGCCTCACGTCATGACTTCCCTGGCTCGCCGTCGGGGGTCATTCCCCACTGCACTCCCACACGCAGACAAGATACTCATGCCGCCGAACAACACTGGCAGTTGGCCAGCGCTACTCCCATCCAGAGTGCTGGATTAGTCCAGGCCGCTGGCCAACTGTAATTTCTTCCTGAGTGAAGTGATAGCCTGGAGACAGTGAGTGGCGGCGGCTCCCGTAGTCTGACCACAGACATTCCCTGCCCTGGCAGAGAACCGACCTCAACCCGGTTTCTCCCTGGTATCCGCTGGAGGTGTCACGGCGGAGAGTAGAGACGTGTGGGCTTGGTCATTCCTACGCCTGATAAAGAGTCATTCAAAAGTCTGCTTCGGGATTCCATCAATAAGAAGATCAACGACCGGCTCGGGCTGAGAGGCATCCCCTGCCCCGGTAGGGAACCGAGAACACCCCTCGACCCCAAGCTCAACACCTTGATGTTACACTGATGTACCGACGGAGTCTATGTGGTCTTAGTCAGTTAACACGTTTTAATGAACATTCATTGTCCACTGCTTGTGGACAAAGTATTCCCAGTGTTCCGTGCCTCCAGTTTTCAATATATTGTTGACAGCGGGAGTCAGGCTCCATACCTCTCAAGATGCACCTGCACCGGTTTTCAGTCTTAAACTTGGCCAACTCGGCCATTGTTGGCCGAGTCATCTATGTAACATCTATCATCTATGTGTCCAAAAGACCAAAAGAGAAGTTGGTTGTCTTTAATATGAAACATGTTTTTAGGGAACCTTTGAGTGATGGTTGCAGTATTGGTATCGGTGCAACCTAATCCAGGCCATGCCAAGCTACAGGAAGAAAAGCCATTGGAAATAATCGTTGACCGCAAACAGGAGTGGAGCTTTGTCTCTGAGCTTGATGTAATGCTATACGTTATGCTCGGCCGAGAGAGAGAGAGAGAGAGACAAAACGTCCTCACCCAGGTGACGAGAAAGCGCAGGTCCAGTGCCGGCAACCTCGCCGGTGGCAGTTTGACCTTTGAACCCACTGGAAGGGGGCTGGGCGGAGAGGAATGAGGGGCGTCGCTCACCGAGGGGAGAAAAAAGGCCCCGGCTGGAGCAGCTGAGAGGGGTCGGCGGCGGTCATAAAACGCCGGACTTATCCGAGAGAGCAGCCAGCGCCTCCGGGGTCAACTGCACGGTTAGCTCTGTCATTCAGACTCAACTTCTAGGTGCCAGAGAGAGGAAGACCTGCTCATCAAATCACAAAGTGTGTGTGTGTGTGTGTGTGTGTGTGTGTGTGTGTGTGTGTGTGTGTGTGTGTGTGTGTGTGTGTGTGTGTGTGTGTGTGTGTGTGTGTGTGTGTGTGTGTGTGTGTGTGTGTGTGTCTGTGCCTGTGTTTCCCATGCTTTGTTTCAGTTCTGGTTGCGTGCCTACTATCTTACCTCGCTCACGGTCAAGGCCAATCTTCAACTGGGCAAACAACACTGTGTTAAAGATTCACTCTGGTTTCTCTGCTTTACTTCTGTTTGGTACATGATCACTGCACGGGAACAGGGCAACAGGGACAACACATGCACGCACGCAAGCCATACACATCCACTCTGCATCCTCCTCTGTTTTCCCCTCTTCTCTCTCTCTCCCTCTCTCTCTATCTCTCTCTCTCTCTCACACTCTCATTGACTACAGTGGTTTCACACACTGGGGGCTAACAGTGTAGTTTACCTTACAATTACCATAATGGTGGAGTTCTGGCGCGAGGTTGGTCTGTGTGTGTGTGTGTGTGTGTGTGTGTGTGTGTGTGCGTGTGTGTGTGTGTCTGTGTGTGTGTGTGTGTGTGTGTGTGTGTGTGTGTGTGTGTGTGTGTGTGTGTGTGTGTGTGTGTGTGTGTGTGTGTGTGTGTGTGTGTGTGTGTGTGTGTGTGAAAAGCTGATAGCCTCTTCACAGCTAGCCCTGACCCCTGGCCCACACCCCTCTGTTCAGGCCGTTAAGTGATTGTCCCAGCGCGTGGAGGCTCTCGCTGGTCATAATGGGAATACACGACAATGCATGTGAAGAGGCAGTGAGGCCTCTCAATGGCCGCCAACTCGTGTATTGGTTACAATGCCGTCTGTCGGTTTGAGTTGAGTGTCTTGACTCGTTTTTGTCATGATGTCCTGCCTGTAGATTTTTCTAATTCAGCTTTATTTTGTGTGGCTATTGTCAGTGGAATTTGATAGTTTGCCTGGTTGCCTGTGTCTGCCAACAGCCAAAATTCTGAATTGTTGGTATAAAAGTGCTGTTGGTGCATGGTTCTCTGGTTAGATTTTCCATATGTTTTTCATTTTTTTTTCGGTCGATCTGCGTGGATTTGTGTTGACCGGAAGCTTCTCCGTTGCCCCGGGCCTTGTTTGTCAATCTTGTCGTCGGTGACAAGCGGAGTTCCACAGTCGTGTATGTGCTCCTGTGATGTGGGTTTCGGGTTTTGGGTGCAGAGGGCCGCACGGGGGTCGGGTTCCAACATCTTAAAAGACGTGGAACCGCCTCTCCCATCAGTCCGGTTTTAGTGTTTCATGATCTCATCGGCATGGGAATCCGACATACAGGGAAGACTTGCCACACTCCCATACACACACACGGCTCAAATGACCACACACTGGAAAAATTAGTGTAAACGTACAAATCCAGCAACTATTTCGGATATGGAAAGAGGGAATATTTTTGCACGGCGGGGGGGGGTGTATTCTGAAATTCCTCTGCTCATTTTCTAACCCACATCTTTTCTGTTTAGGTTAGGAAACAATCTTATTCAACTCTGTGACTGTTGTTTCGGTCCCATCTGACGATGTCTGTGATGGACGGCTAGCTCCACGGCTGCTGACAAATGTGCTTATTGATAGAATCGAATGTAATGAAACAAATGTAAATTCCTCCCTCCCGTGGCATGTCGTGAGTCCTGGTTGCTGAGGTTTGCTCGGCCGTCCCCAGAGAGGGGGGCGAGACCCCGTGGCCCCCACCAGCCATAGATCACGCGTAGTGACACCCCCCGCGCCCACCGCACCCCAACGCAGCGATCTGCGGGATGTGAGGAATGAGTCTGGTCAGCTCCACACTTCACGGCAGACAGTTTCGTGCTGGGACCCCGGACCCAACCCGACAGATGACCCCCATCCCTTCACCCCCCCCCCCCCCCCACACACACACACACATGCACATGCACACACACACATACGCACACACACCCATACGCACACACACCGGACCTGGGTCTGCCAAACCTGGCTTACTGCAGCTCCAGGCCCCTCTCACATCCAACCACCACACACATCGTATCAAATACACGCCAAGCACACACCCTAAGCACATGCACAGCCATTCAAACGCACATATGCTCGTGTACATCGCAACACTAACTTCTGCAAATTCACAAACGCACAAATGCATGCGGGCTGTTAAGAATTGGTTTTCCACGGTCGCCGCACGGTGTTTGGCTGCAGGAGATTTCACTTTTACAGCAAAGTCGATCACTCCTCCCCATCACTGTTTGTGCCGCTGAAAGGATACATGAATGCACACGCAGGTATAACTGTATACTGTGCAATGATCAGAAGGTACTCCGTTCACACAGGAAGGGAATAAGTTAAGCAGGCAGAAAGACTGTCAGTCAGACAGTCAGTCAGTCGGTGGAGCGGGCAGGCTGCAGGGCTGATAGGGTGGAAACAGCCTATTATTATTAAAGTGATGACAGGCATCAATGGCAGGCATCACACACTGGCATTCCTCCGGTGTTGTTGTGGAAGTGGAGCCTTCGTCTAATATGCAGGTCTACCTCTTCTACCATTTGTATGTGTGTGTGTGTCTCTCCCTCTCTCTCTCTCTCTCTCTCTCTCTCTCTCTCTCTCTCTCCCTGTCTCTCTCTCTCAAGGCCTATGTGGTTTAAAGGTTTAATGGTTTGGTATGTGCATTGAGTAGCGCGACATGTGTCCAATGCCCACGTTACACTCGGTGCTAAGGTCTTTTAAATGGGAATAATGGTGAAGTTTCACTATTAATCATTTTGCTGGGGACCACCTGTTACCGCTTGAAGGACCCCTGGGGGGGGGGGGGCGTCCCGGGACCACTGCGCTAGCGCACACTGTATATACAGTACTTGGGATTCATACACACACCTCTTCCCCCTTTTTATACTCTGAAGAGCTGTAGACCTCCCACGTTGATACACACACACATGCACACGCACACACACACACACACGCACACACGCACACACACATACACATCGGTACATGCTGGATGTACAAGCACGCTACTCAGCTGCAAAATACACCAGCAGAATACAGACACACACACACATACTTTCCACTTTCCAACTGCGATTGAAGTCATGTTGTGGACCTGTATCACAGACACGGTACTTAATAGTCAGGCATTCCGTTGTCTGCCACAGGAATGGCTTCACCTGCGAGCGAGAGGGAGTAACAAGCTTAAAATAGAACTTTAAGGCGGGGGAACCATAACTCATAAGGAACCTCGACCACGTCTTCCCTTCTTCCACGTGTAGCCCCGTGCTTTCGAGCTCGTTTCCCTCCGCAGTTTCCCACCCTTGCCCACATTCTTATCCTCCACTTTTCTGTTTGGTTTGCGAATAAAGAAACGCTTATATAAATCCCTACTGATAGAGAGTCGCAGATGTTATTTGTTCTCATTGGAGGCTTTGCTGTCGATGACGCACGCACGCACACACACACACACACACACGCGCGCACGCGCGCACACACACACACACACACACACACGCGCCCAGGCACTTACAATTACAAGGAAATTATTCTGGAATAATAACAGAGGCACTTGAGGTAAAACAACATTGCCGTTCCCTCTTTCTTTTCTCCTCTTAAAGAAAAAGGGCGGTCACAGGCCCCCACCCCCGCCCGCCCTCCACCCCCTACACACACTTACTCACAAACCCACACACATGGAATTTTTGGTCCTAAATTCACACTTGTCTCAACCACAACCACTCCTCTCATGTTTTCACCCACAGTCCATGTCCCTGCTGCTCGGATGCATCCGTGCATGTGAAACACATGTAACACATGTTCCCCCTTCCCTGTATTACTTTTGAGTTATTTTATTTTATTTTATTTTATTTTATATTATTCTATTTACTGACTGCATTACGTTTTAGGAATCAGTTGGTTTCAGTTAGTTAGTCAAGTAGAAATCAGGCAGCTATTGTATTCAGTCTAGAGCATATCTTGCGTAATCACCGGCTGCGTTGCATTGACGTTTCACTGCATGTACGTATGGAAGTGTGTATACGTATGTGACGAATAAACCTCCTGAATCTTGGATCTGGAACACGACCACACGTATGACGGGGAAAAAAATCCACTCGTCTCTTCTGTTTCCGTCGGAGCACAGAGCTCTGCGGACGTGTGACTGATTGAGGGGGACGGGAGGATGATAATTCATTGGATTTTTTAAATGTGTCTCTCCGGGGATCGTCTGGGGGCGGCGGCCGTGTGATGTTGGGGGCGCGTCACCGCAGGCTGAGCCCAAGTCAGAATTTACTGTTTCCCCCGCGCCCCCCCCCCGTGGAAAGCAGGGGGGCGAGGGAGAGGGAGCAGAAGGGCGATCAATCAGGGGCTGCGGAAAGTGTTAAAGAGATTATAGTGATGAGCTTGTGGTGCCCGCTCCTGGAGACGCCTTTACATCGAGAGCGGCATGAGACGGGAGCGTTGTAATGACGTTCTTCAATGAAACTAAGGGAACCGGTAGCGGATGCTTTTATATCGGGCGGGGGCGGGGGCGGGCGGGGGTGACCCCCCGTGGAGAAATGCGGCAAGTTTCTGGTGACGCAAAGGCGGCTTCGGCTGCTCAGCTACGAGTTCTTGCCCGCGTGAGTAGAGGAAGGGGGAAGCAGTGTTCCACGTAGGGGGTCAGACGCTCGGGAAGGGAAGGGAGGGAGTCAGACACGGACGGCGAGGTTCACGGCCCTTCTGCCGGGTCCGTCCAGACAGAGGTGACGCTGAACTCTTGCGACACGCCCGTCCCTTCCTTCCTGTCGGCATGCTCTCTGCAGCCATCTCAACACACACGCACGCACACACACACACACACATGGACGTGGAGCAGCTAGATTGTGAGGTTGACGCAGCGTTGACCCGCGGAGTGCAATGCCATCGATGGAGGGAGAAGTGAGTCGGAGAAACGGGGGAGCGAGGTTGAAAGAGTGAAAGAAGGGAACACAAGAGGAGGAGGGGGAGGAGGAGGATTGTGGGAGGTGAAGGGGGGGGTCCACTCACCCTCCTCTCCTTTATGACTTCAAAGGCTCTCCTGGTGAGAAGGAATTATTTCCCTCCGCTCGGCCGGGCGGCCCCTTTGTAGCGCGGCGAAAAGCCTCAGCGTGCCGCGCCCTGCTCCACCCCGGCGACGCGGCCTCGTCGCCGCCACTGCAGCGCTCGGCGCAGAGTGGAGGCGGGAGTGGGGCCGTCCGGGGTCGGCTCAACAGCTCTCAGCGCTGCTGCTGTCGTTGTGGTGACGGTGTAACGCACACGGCGGAGACTGAGCAGCGACTCTCTCTCTCTCTCTCTCTCTGTGTCTCTCTCTCTCTCTCTCTATCTTTCCCTCAATTCGATTAAATCCAACGAGTGTCGAGGAACGTGAACAAGAAAGAAATGTTTATGAAAGCCGAGAAATATACAAGATGAAGATATAGAAAATAATGAGTCAACGGTGTTTATTCAGTGCCCAACTCTCTCTCTCTCTCTCTCTCCCTCTCTCTCTCTCTCGCTCGCCCCCAACTCCTGAGGGCAACACTGGGATCCCCACAGATCATAATAATGAAGGCCCGACAGAAACCCCAACCAATAAAAACCCAGTCAGGGACAATAAAACCAAGACACAAAAAACACACGTGGAGCTTTTTGAGTTTGTGTGTGTATGTGTGTGTGTGTGTGTGCATGCGTGCGTGCGTGTGCGTGCGTGTCCGTGCCTGTTATATGGGTGGAAAACACAAAATAATGCCGCCGTGTGTCTGTAGTCTAATCCCCCACTATGGCGCCCATCCCGTATAATTGAGTCTATTTTAACCTGCGTCGTCCAGACCAAAGCTCTGTGCAGATTGTTCGCGGAATGGACTGATGAGAGAGGGGGAGAGAGAGGGGGAGAGAGAGAGAGAGAGAGAGAGAGAGAGAGAGAGAAAGGGGTGGGGGATGTCCGCTGGCACGCAGCAGCAGGGGGTGATGTGTGGTTCAGACATCTGGACCTGCATCAACAAAAGGCCTGGCCCACGGAGGCCGTGCTAACTGGCCTCCGAGAAATACCCCAAATAAATCGCCCCCCCCCCCCTCAAAACGAAGTGCTGTTAAGCCGCGCTGCCGCCCAACACAAAACAAACCACTGTCACAAACTATTACGCACATAATTGCGGCGATCGCAATCATTTTAAGCCCGCGCCAACCACAACGCTATGGTTTCATCAAGATGCCGGGGGAATTTTAAGCCGAGGTGGAGGAATGCCGGAGCAAACGCGTCGTGAACGAGGTGCGTTTCCATCCATCGGGCTGCGGAGCATGAAATACCCGCCCGCATTTTTATGTTTGAATCCCCGTCGCCTTTTTATGTCTTAAAATCGCGCATGTTTTATGTCACTGTCACGGGCTTATACTGCGGTGGAGGTAGTGAAATGAACCAAAAAAGACAAATTCGGTTGTTCTTGGCTGTGATCGCTGCGACGATTAATCCTCAGCCGCACTTTAGCCACGTCGCGACGGGCAGAAAGACATTTAAAAGCCGGGAAACGTTTGTTTGGCCTCGCCGCGAGCGCAACGCCTAATTATGAGCTTGTGTTTTATGGCGTTTCCCCTGGACTTCCTGAGGGTGGCAGCGGGTCTGAACATGGGGCCTCCGGGGCCCCAGAAAAGCTCCTCGCCGGACGGGACGAGAGAATAGGGAGAGAAGGGAGGGGGAGGTGTGGGGGGGGTTGACTAATTAGGAATGAAAACAGCAATTATACCAACACACCCCCTCTTTGAAAAAGTCACCCGGTTCCTGAAGTTCTTTCTCTCTCTCTCTCTCTCTCTCTCTCTCTCGCTCTCTCTCTCTCTCTCTCTCTCTCTCTCTCTCTCTCTCTCTCTCTCTCTCTCTCTGGGTGACAGTGGACATAAAGTGAGGAATGGCAGGTATTCTTTTCATCCGGTGTCCAACCTTGTAACTAGTCCCAGCAGCAACTCGCTGGGGGATGGTTAAAAACCCTGATTCGGGGGGTGGGGAGGGGTTCACCTGTATGCTGCAGTCGGGTCCAGCACAAAATGAGTCAATATTTAAAATGGTATCAGATTCAGATATGCCATCAGATTCAGTCTGTGTTGGGTGGATCACGCTGCAAGTGTGATCCACACACTCTTTCCTCCAAAGCTTTCCTTCTTCTGATCGATGGATTTTGTTTATATATATATATATTTTTTTTTTTAAATATATATATATTTAAAAAATATATATATAATAAATCCATTTATTTTTGGTCACTTGAGGTGATGGGGATCTTTTTTTGTTCTTTCTTGAATATTCGTCCCAATCGACAATTGGCTGACCACAACGAGCGACGCTGCTTTATAAAATTCGGTGTCTTCTTAGCAGGAATGGCGGACCCCGCCACCAACAACAGGAAACACCCTATAGAGGATAATAATGATAATAATGCAATATAATGCTAATAATGCATAATGCACATTATGCAATCATGCATAATGCAAAATACCTTGAATTTCTGTTTCTTATAAAGTGCCAGCTAAATAAATATGATATGAATATGAAATATGGAATTTTTTTAGACAAAATAATCTTCTGGATTACCACTTTTAAGCAACAGAGTTAGTTTATCCACTTTAATAGCACTCCTGTCCTGAATATTTTATCTATGCTCATACGTATATTGGTTCTGTCACCATGTCATCGTCCCGATCCTGGGTTTGAATGAAACGTATGTTGAATGGAATTGTGTTGAGTTGAAACATACTGTATGTGACTGCGCTTTCAAACTGATCTGGATAAAACATCGTCATCTCATACGTCCCTTTGGATCCAGTTCAGTCGGATCTAATATTCTGATTATATTTTGGATAAAAGCGTCTGCTAAATGAAATGTAATGTAATATATGTCACCTGATCTCATCTCACCTACCCTAACTGTTCTCCTAATAGTTTTCGAAATGAGAACACTGGACTGAAATTGAATAGAATGGAGTAGAAACGATTAGAAAAATGACTAGTTGGAGTACAATAGAAAACAGGAGAACAACACTGGATGAATTATTTTTAAACAAAATTGTAATGGTGAATATAATGTAAAAAGGTGAAGGGAAAAATAAACACCAAGCATTTCCAATTTTAACCCTTCCCACCCGCAAATCCACTCCGACCTCACCTCAAGAAGAAATGAATAAAATCAAAAAAATTACTAAATTATGAAAATAATATTTTTTATTAAATTAAATTATTATTTTTAATAATCAGAATTAAAAGTATTTTTTTATTATTATATATAATAATAATAATAATAATAATAATAATTATTATTATTATTATTATTATTATTATTATTATTATTATTATAATACACAAAAAATCAATGAATAAAGAAGAGATAGATAGACCAGATGAGTTTATAAACTATTCACCCTCTCCTTGGAGTGTTGGAGGGTTTGTGAGAGCGGGGTTTGGCGCGGTGCCAGTCTAATGCCAGCGAAGGGGGCCATGGGGGGCGTATCCAGGGGTATTCAGCAGATGTCTGTGGGGTATTCAGGGGTGTCGTAGGGGGCAGTGAGTCTCAGAAATGACTTTGAAAACACACACACACACACACACGCAACTTCAGTGTTATGGTGATGCACTGACACATTTTCAGCTTTAAATACTCAATTACAAAACCATTTTTCGTAGCTCTGTTTCATCCCATAGTTTCCTCTGAACTTCAGGGAATTCGTAAACTTGACCAACAAAACCAAACTTGGTGGACTTCGTCCGGCTTTCTTTTTCGAAGCGACAGCGCTTTTCAACGGCAACGCTTCTTTCTTTCTTTCCTTCTTTCTTTCATTCTTTCCTTTTTAAATGAGCCAATCACACGCAGCCTGGTAACTAGGCACCCTGTTTATCAGTAACCAGAAGGGACAATGACTGTAACCTGACACCCCCAGAGAGAGCGAGAGAGATCGAGAGAGAGAGAGAGTTTGGTGTGTGTGTGTGTGTGTGTGTGTGTGTGTGTGTGTGTGTGTGTGTGTGTGTGTGTGTGTGTGTGTGTGTGTGTGTGTGTGTGTGTGTGTGTGTGTGCGTGCGTGTGTGTATAAAGTGATAACATTTCGTCCACTAAAAACCCGGCATGATTAAATAATCCCAAATTCTCACTTTCTTGTCGTTATCGTTATTATCGTTTTAATTATGACCTCATATTGATTCAGTTTCTCGCTTTGAAAACACAAATGTCTTCCTTTTCCGTGCCAGTAAAGCACTCTCAAAATCTGAATCGCGCTAGATAATTGAGAAATCGAGAACAATGGAAGTTTGGGAGGTGGGGGCAGGGGGGCGACAGAGATTAAGATGCAGGAAGTGGCAGATTGGGAGAGAGGGAGAGAGAGAGAGAGAGAGAGACAAGTCCAAAAGAGAGTCAGGGAAATAAAGACGAAGGAGCGAGAGAGTGAGGGCAATGTTTGATGACAATGGCCCCTGCAGGGTTTCCCCCAAAAAATGTTGTTAGGAGGGAAACCGGGTGTGTGAGAGAGAGAGAGTGAGAGAGAATGGACAGAGGGAGAGAGATAGAGAGCGAGAGAGAATGTATGGAGAAAGGGTGGAGGGGGAGAGAGAGAGAGAGAGAGAGAGAGAGAGAGAGAGAGAGAGAGAGAGAGAGAGAATGGACAGAGAGATGGAGCGTGAGAGTAGAGATAGAGAGAGAGAGAGAGAGGAGCTGGTATCGGGGTAAGGGATACGTGGCTCCCACAGCCCGTGCTGTGGTTGCTGGACCCATGGGGGAGAGAGGGACCAGGGTGGTGGTGGTGGTGGAGGAGACGTGCAAATGAGTTCATATATTAGGGTTAGAAAAGGGTGTGGCGCGTCAAACTCGCTCTTTAAAGCCGACGGAACGGGTTCACAGAATGAGGAGGCTCGTCTGTGTGCGAACCATGCAAAGTGTGAAAGCAATGTGAATTGATATTTTTATCGTATTTTTTTCCATTATTATTCTGTTCTGTGTGTGTGTGTGTGTATGGACGAGAGAGGGAGAGAGAGAGAGAAAGAGAGAGAGAGAGAGAGAGAGAGAGAGAGAGAGAGAGATCTGTGTATATTTATTTTTAACTGCAACGTTTACATTTTTCTGTTTAATTTCATAGGATATCTTCACTTATCTGCCTCTTACTTTTAACAGCAATGTTTCAAATATTCTACTTAAATTTTTTGAGGTTATCTTCACTCATTTGTGTATATATATTATATACATATATATATTTATGTATATATATATATATATATATTTTTTTTTTTTTTTTAACTGCAACATTTACATTTTTATATATTTTTTTTCTGGCAATGGAAATGCATGCATTTTCCATATTAATAAAATATTTTTTGGAAGAATTGACAGAGCGAGAGAGAACGAGAGAAGGGGGGGGGGCGGAGGGAGGAACGCAGCGGTCACAGCCGACTGATCCTTTTTCACCCAAACGTAGAATAGACAGTTTGACTCCTCACCTCGCTGTGATCTCCTCGGTGCGGCTGCGATACCACACACACACACACACACACACACACACACACGCGCACACACACACACACACACACACACACACACACACACAATTACTGTTTTAAAGTGCTCAGACTGTTATGGGGGATGAATAAGGTTTGCCTTAAATAAAATTAATGGATTGTTTTTGAGTTTTACATATTTAACAAACAAGCAAAATAAAAAATGAAATATCAAATATGTAATGAAAATGTAATAAACAAATAGGAGTAGACGACGCGTTCACATCCTCTCTCTTTATTATCAGAAAGCGCCCAAACCACGGGTGGTGAATTATAGGGATAAACGACACCATTTTTTTTTTTTTTTTTTCATAAAATTGGCAGTAGGGGCTTATTTTTCTATTCATTTCCCAAATGTTCTATGCTCTCTCTCTCTCACCCCCTCTACCTCTCTCTCTCTCTCTCTCTCTCTCTCTCTCTCTCTCTTGCTCGCTCTCCCCTCTCTCTCTCCCTCTCTCTCTCTCTCCCTCTATCTCTCTCTCTCTCTCTCTCCCTCTCCCTCTCTCCCTCTCTCTCTCTCTCTCTCCCTCTCTCTCTCTCTCTCCCTCTCTCCCTCTCTCTCTCTCTCTCTGTCTCTCAGTATTTAGGTCAGTTGCCAGCCGCTGGTTCTATGGTTTCCTTGGTCACCGGTCTTAAGTGTTTCTCAGTGTCCGATGACTGACCCGCTCCGTGGCCAGCACCACAGTTTAGTTCCAGGACAGGGCCTGCAAACGAGGCGTCGAACCCCCCCCCCCCCCCCCGCTCACGCACCAGTCGGTGGTGTGAAATGGAAGACACCACGGCAACGCCCCCCCCCTTTTTTTTTTGCCCCCCTAAGGTTTAGAAGGGAAGTCCTTTGTCATACGGATTGATTTTCCGCAATGACCGTCATAACAACTTCAACAGAGAAGCCATAAAAGACCCACCGAAATCAAGAATCACCCATAGCCTTTTAGGTCTACAAACCTCGAACATCGTTATGAAACATTTAGCAATTTTTATTTCTCTTGGAAATCATTCATATTTGACGAGCGTTTTTGTTTCTATATTTGTTTATGCATAATGGCCCTCGATCGTCTCCATCTCCATTTTCTCCCCCCTGATCCGTATTCATGAGCTGACCTTCGAGTGACCGGTGCAAACACGCTCGCTTATCGCCAACTACGGGCGAGAATGGAAAAGGTGGACGTGAAGCGAGCTCTGCCCAGCGGGCGGGCGGGGCTTGGGGTGCGGGGGCGCGGCCTCCGGCGGCTGTGAGGGCGTGGCGAGAATCGATTGAGAACCCCACGATTGAGCGAGAACGGTCGAAAGAGGGGGGCGCCCTTTGAAACGAGTCGAATAGGAACACCGATTCCGAACTTGTGCACGGCCGTTCTTTTTTTTCAAAAGGAAGCGAGGGGACAAAATGCTTTTTGGCTGTTGTGTGCGCGCCAAACATTTCAAACCTCTCCCCCTTCCTACATTTAATATACATTATATTGATGGATGGGGCCGCGTGTACTTTTTAAAAATTAAAATGCTGTCGCTGTTTACTTCGCAAAATAAATTACCTTTTGAATTTTTTTCTAAATAATCTTGCGGAGAAACGATGGCGTGTTCCTTATTTAATCGATGGTTTAATGGATGTTTTTCAGTCTTAAAAATAGCCCAATCGTGAGCGGCATTGAAAAGCGTGTCTCCCCTCCTGTCGGCTGTCCCCAACGCCGCTCATTGGCACAAAGTTGAGATCCGCTCCACTTGCCCAGTCGCCGCCAAGCCGAGTGCCGTCTGCGGTGCATCGCGTCGCCCGGGCCTCGCGGCGCACCTGCGACCGCACCACGGGCGGGTGGAGAAGAGCGAGAGGAGGGACGTCAATAGCCAGAGGAGCAGGCGCTGGCACAACTAACACCCCCCCGTCCCACCTGGAACCCTAAACCTAATCGCTGGATAAAAAACATTCCTACGGCCAAGGCAGTAGGAAGTTATTCCCACGTCGGCCTCCCTTACGGGAAATCTCTGCGTGGACTGTTACGGACGCATGACGTGGTGGGTTAGGGATAGTACGTTATGTCCGGTGCTGATGTGATGGTTTGTACGGACGTACAATCTGAATCAGTTTGTTTTTCTGCCTTTCTCTCAGAGGCCAGAGCCCGCCCGCCCCGTCTCGCCCCGCCCCTCCCTCCGGACGCGCTCGGTTCCCTCCGCCCCCGTCCCCGGGCGCGATAACCCTGAACCCAATGTGATTACATCAGCGTGATCACTTTCAAGCTGTCCTTCCCCCCTCTGCCTCTGGAGGAGGAACCTTCTCCGCCCCTTCTCCCTCTCCCTGTCCGCTCGCTCCAACTATGTGGCCCGGTGACTCCGCCGCGAGGCCCCAGCTGTAGGCGCCCGATGACGCCCGACGTGACGGAAGCCTGCTGGGGTCTGCTCAGGTCGAGGGCGTTCACCTGACGTCGCAAACTCCGCTGCCATTGAACGCGCCTCGCCCCCCTCCCTGCGGTGATCTGAGCTTTGTCCGGTCGACCGGGTTTCCCTCTGTGCCGGACAATACCGACAGCGTCACCGCCTACGCCGTCCCCGTCGCTCCTCGTGCCCGCTCACCCGGTGCCGTCTCCTCAATCTCTTTAATGAATATTGGATGCGATGGGTGACCAATACTTTTTTATTTTTTCTTGCTGTTGTTGTTGTTGTTGTTGTTGTTTTAAATTAATTAAATAAAACGTTACCGACAATGGCGGTGCCAGCTGTCTTCATCTTCACGCTCCACGCGTTCACTTTGGGCGTCACCGCCCGGTTCCACCGGTCAAAGCGGCCTTTTGTTGCCGCCGCGATTAATTTGTTGCGTCGGCGAAAGCCCTGGCACGAGACACGCCAGCGGATTACCAAATTACACTCCATCAATCAGGCCCGCTGGGTTCTGGCTCCGTTTTGGCTCGCTCGGTATTGTCTGGCGTCTTCATCAGGGCTCATTTAGTATTGTCTGTGTCCAAACAGTGGTCCTTTCATTCTCACCCCCACCCCCTCCTCCGCCTCTCCCCAAAAGGCCACCAAACGGGCCTTAGATATTCTAGCCCGGTTGGGTCCTTTGGCCTCGCGCTCCTCAGGACTCACGCTCACGAAGGACGTGAAGGTGGAAGGTGGAGGCGAGGGGTGGATGTGGTTTCGTAGCTCGGAGGGTTTCCCCGGGGGCTCAGGTTCTCCCTCGCCGGGGGCGGTCGTACAATGAGGGACTTTTGTACGTTTTTTTTTTTTTTTTTTTTTTTCCGTCAAGTTTGTCCACCAGGTACCGAGACGTTTAGTGACTTTTGCTTTTGGCACGCCCGTCGCTGTGAAGCCCCGCCCCCGACGCCGAGTTTGGGAATCGACGAGGAGTCGGAGGGGACGGTTATGAGACATGTGAAAATCGCCGAATCGGAGGCTGTGAGATTTTGAAACAAAAACACGGGTGTAACCAATGGGGCATTGCCATCCCATTTGGGGCTTTTAAGGGGAGAGAAGCACCGCAAGATGCGATGAGATAAAACCTTGTTTATTTTGAAAGATAATAATTGAGAGTAGTTTCCCAAGAAAATATTCAGTTGGAAAGGGATGCATTCGGGGAAAAAATTTAAAAAAATTGTCGTAAAAAAAAAAATAGCGGTATAAAATGCATTAAGGTAGTTATTTGTGACATTAACCCGGTGCATAGCATAGCGGCAGAGCGGGTTTAACACACTGTATAAAAAACGTTTGAGAGGCCAGGGTGGGAGAGGTCGTAATCCCATCACGCAAAGGGCGAGACGCTGGAAGGAGGGAAAGGAGAGCAAATAGCAAAGGGAAATTAGGCTGCAACAGCTGGGCGGGTAGACACACACACACACACACACACACACACACACACACACACACACACACCCACAGTTTACGACTCAAACACTCATGTGCGGACGGAAGGACCACGATGGAGCTGATCTCCCCGATCGCCGTCTCCTGGGGGGTTTAACTTGAGATCGCGACGATAAAACACGCTTGGACGGGCAGCCCCCCCCCCGAAGTCCGCGTAGATGCCGAAGCCCATCACATCGAACGGGTGGGACGTGAGACCGGGCACATCTCACGTTGCGATTGGTTTCAGGAAACGTGGTCCCTAAGCGTCGATCGTCCGGACTTGCGAGTCGTCGAATCAGCCGGGCCTGAGAGAGTTAACAGAGAGCTGTCCTCGTCAGCGTCCAGTCCTCAGCCCTGCCGTCTGTCTGTCTGTCTGTCTGTCTGTCTGCCCGTCTGTCTGCCTGCCGGTCTGCCCGTCATGTCCTTTGATCCGACAGGCCGAACCAACATACCTGAGAGAGCGTAATAAATATGGCTGTCAGTTGATGGTCCGAGATGAGACGGGCTTCCAGTGAGTACTTCCAGATATGAGCACTTTCATACACAAAACCCTACACACACGCACGCACGCACGCACGCACGCACGCACGCACGCACGCACCCACGCACGCACGCATGCACACACACACACACACACACACACACACACACACACACACACACACACTCTCTCATTCATCAGCTGAAACGGAGTCGGCGCATCCTCAACCTCCGAAAATCCTCCGCGGCCGGGGAGCAGAGGGTGATGGTGTTCCCCTCCGTCAGTTGGTGCGGATGGCGCTGGGTGCGATTCGGAGCGGGCCCCGACTCCCACCTTTGGGAGAGGCCGGCGCGCTCTGGCAGCGCCGCGCCCACCGGCCGCCTCCGGAGGGTCGGGCCCTTTGATGTGAAGGATGGCAAATTGAACCGTCATGACATAATATACCGCGGGTGCCTGGTGCCATACATCTGTCTCTCTCCCTCTCTCGCGCTCTCTCTCTCTCTCTCTCTCTCTTTCTCTCTCTTTTCTCTGTTATTTATGCCTCACTTTGCCTCGCTCTGTCTCCTCTCCCTCGGTTCTTTATCTCCCTCGCTCTGTCTTTTCTCTCCCGCCGCTTGTCTCCTGCGGCCCCCCGCCCCTGGGGCTCCTGGGGTTATTCACCGACCCCGGGCTCGCCTGCTTTTCCGCGGTTGTCGCTCGAAAAGAGGCCCCCCCCCCGTTCAAAGTGTCCCGCGGCTCCCGTCACGCGCTGCACGCCGGGGTCTGTACGGTGTGCTCGTCTAATCCGAATGGCTGTTTTACTTTAGTTATTTATTTATTTGTTTGTTTTTTTGCCCCGTCCCCTGGTGTGTGTAACTTCTCCAAGGTTGTCACTGCTGGTAGCTACGTATGAATTACGGGGGGGGGGGGGGTCGTTTCCGTCATGGAATTCGTCTTTTTTTTTTTTTTTTTTATCTTAGAGCTTCTCTGTGTCAGCTCCAGGCCCTGTAGTGCTTTCAAAACCCCCCTCAATATCATCACATTAAAGGACAGGTTGGCTATTTTTCGATGACGCCTATTAAAATGTTGGGTCCCGTCGTTTACAACTGTTCATCGCACAACCTCGCTGAACGCTTAACTGTCTTACTTATCTGTTTTCGGTCTAAGATTTAAGGACTGTCTGACAGTATTGAGAGTTTATTTGAGATTTCTCCCCGACAAAATCTTACGGATCACCACTTTAAAGCAGCAGGTCTCGTACTTCGCTGGTGGAAAGGAGGTGATGGAAAATGACCTCTCTCCTTGTTGGACTCAGTTCGCTATTAAAACGTAACTGACTTAATCGTTAATATGAATACAGATTAAAAAAAACGACAACGAACATACCGCATATATGAGACGTCGCCACGATTCGGGACCCCACAGCAGCAGCGGTTCCCACTGAGGGATCAGCCTAATTTCACGTCTTCTGAAATGCCAGAGACGCTTCCTCCCCCATTTCCCCGGGTCATTAAGTTGTCCGGAGGAGGATTCGCTGGCGTTTTGATGGATGGAGCTGTGATTGCGGCAGCGTTTGGCAAAATCCACAGGGAGATTTTTTTTTCCCCCAGCGCCACAGGATGTCTGCAGGCGGCTGATAGGTGATCCCAGGACGGCACCAATCGCTGAGCGAGCGAGGGACAGAGACAACACGGGACCGAGCTCCGAAATGTTCACCTGATGTTTCGTAACAATCTGGGGATAATGATTAAAAAAATAAAATAATAAATAAATCTTTCAAATTATAATTTTTTTATGTATCTATTTTTTAAATTCTATAAATTAGAATTATTTTTTATGATTTTTTCTTATTTTCTATTTTTTATTTAAATATGTTTTAATACATTTATGATCAATGTATAATATATATTTTTTAATTTATCATAAAACTGATACTTAGTCAATCATAAGCTGAAACAAAATTGGTGAAATGAAACACTGCACTTATTGCAGAGACGTGAAAGCAGGATAAAAAATAGACTGCACTTTCAGATGCTCGATTCCAACGTCATCATCCTGAATGAAGGTCGGAAAGATGACCTTCATCACTGACCTCCAAAGAAGGAGAGAGATGTGGAAGACGGCAACGGAGAAATGAATGTAAAAAAAAAGGCTAGGTCATAATCAATCAAGGTTTGGCTGCTTTTTCTCGAAGTGTGTGTGTGTGTGTGTGTGTGTGTGTGTGTGTGTGTGTGTGTGTGTGTGTGTGAGTGTGTGTGAGATCACCTTTTCGGTCGAGCTTTTTGTTTGTTTGCCTCGCTCTGATTGGTCGGCGGCATCTAGGCGTGGCCTAGAGGCCTCCGGAGGTTTCCGCTCAGCGATTGGCCCCAATCTGCTCAGTGTACAGCCTTTGTTTTCATTCGAATATTTGAAATCTTCTGGGGGAGAGAGAGAGGAAGAGAGGGGAAATGAGGGAGAGAGAGGGAGAGAGAGAGAGAGAGAGAGAGAGAGAGAGAGAGAGAGAGAGAGCGAGAGAGAGAGCGAGAGAGAGAGAAGGGGGGAAAGTGCTCTGAGGAATTATTTTAAAGCACCTGTTGGAGCCTTTAGGTTTCCGTCGCGTCGCTGTAAAACTTTTAACTACGCAATAAAAAAAAAAGAGTTGTCTGGTTAAAAGATATATATACAAATGTTGACACTGACACTTTTATAGGACTCCGGGTTTGAGGTTTTCAACTTTTCTGAGCACAGGTCGTTGCATTTTAGGCCCTTAGTTGCTGCCGTTCTGCAGTCGTTCAGATCAGTGACAATAGACGAAGCACTATGTTCATAAACAGCTGAAATGAAATGAGTGGTTTCTCATCAGGGGAAGGATGTATAGTGTGAATGTGTGTGTGTGTGTGTGTGTGTGTGTGTGTGTGTGTGTGTGTGTGTGCGTGTGTGTGTGTATGTCTGTGTGTGTGTTCTTGTCTATGTGTCTGTAGTGTGTGTCTGTGTGTGTGTGTCTGTAGTGTGTGTGTATGGTTGCACGTGTGTGTGTGCATGTGTGTGTGTGTGTCTGTGTGTGTGTGTGGGCCTGACACCTCTGGGAGTGACAGACCTGTCGTCCTCACAGATGCCTGCTTGTTTTTTTTTAACTTGTTTTTCCTGACCGCCCCCCTCGCTGGCTGACTAAACACCCACGTTGACGGTCTGGTGGATCAGAGAGGCGAGCGCTGGCCACCCACTCAGGGTGGAGTCGACAGTTTCACTAGAGAGCCAGCGAGAGATGGGGGGCGAGATGATTCTGCTGAAGGAAAAAGAGAAGTAAGCAAGTTGCGCTACCAGCTCTGGGAGCCAAAGCTGTTTAAATATAGAAGAGGTATTAGAGATTCATTCGGTTTTGGATGTAACATGCACTAAATCGTCAATCAGCTAAAAATATACATAAAAAAAATGGAATGAAAAAAATAAGACCAACAAAGCAATGTTTTTTTTTTGTGTTTTTTATTGATTTTATTTTTAATTAATTATTCATTTTTAGCAACTAGGAACTAATGCTTACTTAATAATTTACAATAATATATAATACAATTAATAGTACTACTACTACTACAAATTATTATTATAATAATAGTAGTAATTACAATAATAATAATTATAATAATGATAATGATAATAACAATAGTCATTGTAATAATAATATAATCATGATAATAATAATGCATAAAATGAAGTTCAGTCAATCTGTCGTGAACTTTTTTGTCACTTTGTTGTGTGTTTTGCAGTGTGTGTGCGTGTGTGTGTGTGTGTGTGTGTGTGTGCGTGCGTGCGTGCGTGCGTGCGTGCGTGCGTGCGTGCGTGCGTGTGTGTGTCACTCACACTCGCAGCTGGGATGTGGTTGTAATGCATCCACAGCTTTGTGATGCTTATGACGGTTATAAACCACACAAGAGATCATTTGTGAGTGTGTGTGTGTGTGTGTGTGTGTGTGTGTGTGGGGGGGGGGGGGGGGGGTTAGTTAATTTGGCCCAGACACACATACAAAGTGCCCACAGTGTAAACTAGTTTTACAGCTCATCAACTCTTCTTATCTCGTCCGTCGCCGTCATCACCTCCATCGTGCTTCTGTAATTACATTCTGCTATTGGTGCCATTTCACTTTTGATTTGTTAATGATTACTCGTGTACCAACACCCATTGAAACAATAGTTTCCTGTGAATGTGTTTATTCATACAAATCACTTCACAGAGTTATGATTTTATAGCTCTATGGTGCCATTATAGCGCAGTAAAGAGCAATTACACTCATAATAGGTGGTATATGTCCATTACATGCATCAGCACGGTGCTGTAATGCCTGCGCGCTGCTACTGTTTTGGAATATGTTTCTGTGTGTCTGTGTCTGTGTGTGTGTGTGTGTGTATATACTTACAGAGCAGTGCAGAGTGTGTGGAGTTAACGTTTATCTGTGGTGTCTTTGTGTTTTACTCTCTGGCTCTGAAGCGGCTGCATCTTCTTTTTCATTGCAGTGAATCCTCAGCGGATCGTCTGTCTGGGCAACACACACACATTCTTTCTCGTGTGTGTGTGTGTGTGTGTGTGTGTGTGTGTGTGTGTGTGTGTGTGTGTGTGTGTGTGTGTGTGTATATGTATGTGCGTGTTAACATGTGTGTGGCTGTGGCTGTGGCTGTGATGAGATTCCTATGCACATATGGCGTATTTTCCTGTTGTTTTTTATTTTTCTTATGACACACCCTGCACTGCTGAGCCCACTACCATTTAGTGTATGTGTGTGTGTGTATGTGTGTGTGTGTGTGTGTGTGTGTGTGTGTGTGTGTGTGTGTGGTATGTGCGTGCGTGCGTGCGTGCGCGTCTCTTTTTCTATACTGCGTGGCCCTGTCAGAGTCATGAAATTTTTCTTACCATTGCAGACATTTTGGGTCAGACAGCGAGTCAGTGAGAAGTCTTACTTAACATTGTTGGTAGTCACGCAGACAGCCGAGTCAGCACCAATTCAGGGCTTCCGAAAAGACCTCTTAATTCATATAGGTTGCTGTCTCCATCCCATCATGCGCACATCCCTGGCAGCCCTGAGTGGGTTCCGCTGAGTGTGACGGCGTGGCAAACTGAACTAGTTTACACAGTAACGGAGCGGCGGGACTTCCCTCAAAGCATGGGCGAGGAAAGGTGATGAGCTCCTCCTGTCAAGCACGTCACAACACTACTTTAAAGAGTGTGTTTGTGGTGTTCGTCTGTCTGTGAGTACTGGAGAAAGGGTGTGTGTGTGTGTGTGTGTGTGTGTGTGTGTGTGTGTGTGTGTGTGTGTGTGTGTGTGTGTGTGTGTGTGTGTGTGTGTGTGTGTGTGTGTGTGTGTGAGTAAAACAATTAAAGAGCATATATCAATTTATTTCAGGATTACTTTTATTTAAGTATACAAGCATATGAAAAGCAAGTTGTGTCTGTGTGTGTGTGTGTGTGTGTGTGTGTTTGTGTGTTTATTCGGGCTATACATATGAGAGTATGTAAGTGTGTTTGGATTTAATTGAACGGTATGGCTTTTTACAAAAGTTTTGTAGTATTTTTCTTTATACCTAGCTATCCAAATGAACTACTCAATTAAAAATCAGGAATTAGGACTGGGAACAAAAACGGGAAGGGAATATTTAGCGAGCGTTGTGTGAAATAGATGGATGGATAGATGCGTTCATTTGTCGTGTGCACTCTAAAATACAAGGCACATTAAAATGCAATGAAATGCAACCCCCCTGGCCCTCGCAGCGGCTCACGTGGGACACGGATCCCAATAAATGGAAAATAATACACAAAACAATAGATACAGCAAGAGACAAACAAACAGAAGATGAATCCGGTGAAGACAATACAAAAACAACAAAGGGAGACCTTTAGATAAGGATCCTATAATATTTTGGCCCTATCCCCCAACCCTGCGGAGATCAGTTTCCTATCAGTGTGTGTGTGTGTGTGTGTGCGTGCGTGCGTGCGTGCGTGCGTGCGTGCGTGCGTGCGTGCGTGCGTGTGAAGCTGTATTATCAGGTGTATTATCAGGGTCAGTGGCAGCATGTGGAATAACAGCTTGGCGACCAACACACTTCTTCCTCCAGTGTTCCTCACGAGCCTGTCAAAATGTCCCCCTCCTCCCCATGGGGACAATGAAGAGCCCTGTCAGGCTGACGAGCGTACAGCTGCTGCTGTCGCTGTCTCACTGAGAGAATTGCTGACATATTGCGTGTGTGTGTGTGTGTGTGTGTGTGTGTATGTGTGTGTGAGGTCAGTGAGGGGATATGGTTGGGGGGGTGGGGGGTTGGCTTGGGAAATGACCTAATCTGTGAGTGACTGACAGGACAACCTGTGCTCTAATCACCCGTCTCACATGCACTTTCTCTCTCTCTCTCTCTCTCTCTCTCTCTCTCTCTCCCTCCCTCCCTCTCCCCTTCTCTCTCTCGCCCACATGGCACAACAACGCCGCGCAACCCGACTCGCGTCCCCGCGCCGCTTCAATAGTATTATCCCGCAAGGAATTCCAACTGGCCCCACCACCTGTCGGAGACTGTACTCGGGACAAATAACCTCCTGTCCCACCGACGCGTCCCTTCACTCCGGCCGGAGCGCTGGACGACCCGCAGTCGATGTGTTCATCCCCGACATGTGTTCATCCCCGGAATCCTCCGTGTGATCGCGGCATCTGAGGCCCCGCCCGCACGTACACGCCTGTTTTTTGGCAACGTGGTATTTCCCCTGCGTTTTGGCCCCGTCCACACCGAAACAATGTCTTAGGAACTCTTCCAGCCTGGAAAACGCCTTCCGGGGCGGAGATTTTTAAAAATACACTTTTCCGTGTTTTTCGTAGAGGGGGTAAAACGGAGCTTCTTGAAAGCGCCGACGGAAGTCAGGAAACTACGAGCGACGCCCGACGCCCGTCGCGTTGTCCTCCGTGTCTCTACCAACTTTAGGAAACGCGCCCATGAGGTAGTTCAGTGCGCTGCGTGCTCCTAATGTCACCAGGTTTTATGTCACATTATCGCCCCCTATTGGCCTGGAATGCGTACGTCAGCGTTTTAAATCGTTCGTGGTGGATGGAAATTCCTTTTTATTTGTATTTTTATTTGTATTTTTATTTATTTATTTGGTTTTTATTAGTATTTTTTTTTTTTTAAACCTGTGCTGTCAGCATGCTGGGCATACAACACAGAGTATTTGTGCCTTTTGCATCTAGGACAGAGTTAGTCTGCAAGTGGAGTTCAAGTTCTCAACCTGCAATGCAACTCTTTAGTCATCCTTAAATCATCAAGAAACTGCTTCCTTCCTCTTTTGTTTTTAGACGGAGTGGGGGTGGGGGAAATGCGTAGCGTAGAACACGATACAGCACAGCAGGATTTTACCTTAAAGTCTGAAGTGCTGAAAGACGATACACAATTATATTGAATTATCGCCGGGCCTTACCCCTGGGACTAAAAAATGTTCGTTTGATTTAATTACTGACCAGCCGGGACTTGAAACCCAACCGACTGGCACCTCAATTTTATTTTATTATGTAGGAAGGACGAGAGAGAGGGGGGGGGTAGAGAGAGAGAGAGAGAGAGGGAGAGGGAGAGGGAGAGAGAGAGGGAGGGAGAGAGAGAGAGAGAGAGGGGGAGAGAGAGAGGGCGGCAGGGAGAGAGAGGGAGAGAGAGATATAGAGAGAGAGGGAGAGAGAGATATAGAGAGAGAGGGAGAGAGAGGGAGAGAGGGAGGGAGAGAGAGAGAGGGAGGGAGAGAGAGGGAGAGGTAGAGAGGGAGGGAGAGAGAGAGGGAGAGAGAGAGAGGGAGAGAGAGAGAGGGAGGGTCTGGGGCGGCTGAAATACAAGGAATCATCTCGAAAGGAGAGGACTTTGGGGATAGATACTTTGGGCTGAGAAACTGAGGCAGATGGAAACACATCCAGATTGGGCGTTTGGGGTGGGTGGGTGGGGTGGGGTGGGGTGGGGTGGGTGGGGGGGTATATGTCTTGATCTGAGCGTGTCGGCTGCGCCTCCCTCTCGGGCTCCGAGCGCGACAAAACAAACCTCGCGATGAGGGGAACCTGTTTGAACGCACAGGTTTTGGCAAACGCTGGTTTCTTTCTTCCTCCTGATCTCGACGTGTGATCTCCTCACTCTGATTTGAATGATCTTTGAATTTGTGTGTGTGTGTGTGTGTGTGTGTGTCTGTGTGTGTGTGTGTCTGTGTGTGTGTGTGTGTGTGTGTGTGTGTGCGTGCGTGTGTGTGTGTGTAAAGGATGTTTGAATGAATAGACGGGTTCAAGGGAAATTCCGCCTCGGGACTGTTCTGTATTAGTACGTCGTCCATTGTTGTCCTTCCTCACTGGAGGAGAGTGAAGGTATAGATCACTGACTCATCTCCCCTCCTCTCCCTCCCTCTCTCTCTCTCCCTCTCTCTCCCCCCCCCCCCTCTCTCTCTCGCTCCCTCCCTCTCCCCCTCTCTCTCTCTCTCTCCCTCTCTCTCTCTCTCTCTCCCTGTCTCCCTCTCTCTCCCTCGCTCCCTCTCTCGCTCCCTCTCTCTCTCTCTCCCACTTCCCCCTCCTCACCCAGGGGCCTACAACAGAAACATGTTTCACCTAAATGTTTCAGAATATACTGTACATACTGTCTGTGTACCCTAAACATATTCTTCCTCCCTTATCCTCACAATGAGAAGAATTCACCCGTTTTATACTTATCTAGAGTTTATTCACACTGTATGCATCTTCCTCTTCACTTTTCGAGGAGGCATTTATGAAAATATATAGGGTGGTGTGAGGGTGGGACCAACCACAAAAAAAAAACAACCCAAAAAAACCCATATACCTTTACCAAATGCCATTTGGTACCCTGCCATTGTAGAGATTACATTGGAAGGCGATCCAACGTCCTGTCTCTCTCTCCCCCTCTCCCCCCTCCAGACGGCAGGCACAAGGTGGTGGCGCTCTGCACGCTGCGCGTCACCATCATCACGGACGACATGCTGACCAACAGCATCACGGTGCGGCTGGAGAACATGTCGCAGGAGCGCTTCCTGTCCCCGCTGCTCACCCGCTTCCTGGAGGGCGTGGCCGCCGTGCTCTCCACCAGCCGCGACGCCGTCTTCGTCTTCAACATCCAGAACGACACGGACGTGCGGGGCTCCATCCTCAACGTCACCTTCTCGGCGCTGCTGCCGGGCGGCGCTCCGGGCCAGGGGCGCTACTTCCCCTCGGAGGACCTGCAGGAGCAGATCTACCTCAACCGGACGCTGCTCAGGCTGATATCCTCGCAGCAGGTAAGGCCGGAAAACAGACACGCGCCCGGAGCGCTCGGGAGGCACGGCGTCCCGTTGTTTTTGCCGGGTGTGAAAGTACAGCAAATATGGGTCTCCACCGAGGTACAGGGACGGCCCCACGAACCTCCTGAACCGGGAACTTTGACGGAGCCCCGACGCTTCCCGGGGTGGTTCAGTACCCCAAGCTCGGCGCCAATGGTTCCCGTTCCCTCCTCGAAAAGTACCGCCTCGCTCGCGTGGGGGCTTTTCTAGGACCGGGAGCCATCCCGGTGGAACGCATTTTTGGGAGCTGAGTTCCTCCCGTGGAAAAGAGTTCCCAAGGTGTAGGAGCAACTGAAATGGTTCCCGTGGGTGGGGCAGGGGCTGTCGCGTTTAAAGGCCATTAAACACACAAAACAACGCAGATAATATGAAAAGTCGATGTTCGGGGCGACTTGTTGGCTTGGAGGAGCATTTCATTCTTGAGATACTCATCACTGTCGCGTCCAGCCCCCAGCAGTGTCCTTTCTTATTGAGTTATTATTATGAACGTAGCAGACGTGACATGCTATGGACCCCCTAAAGTCCCCAAGCTTTGCTCCTAAATCTTGATTATGTTCACACCGACCAGATGAAAAGTAGAAATTACCCTCTTCCCCAAGAGGCGCAAAGAAAACTCTCAGACTCGTTGCCCCCCCTCCTCGGCAGGTGCTGCCGTTCGACGACAACATCTGCCTGCGGGAGCCCTGCGAGAACTACATGAAGTGCGTGTCGGTGCTGAAGTTCGACAGCTCGCCGCCCTTCATCTCCTCCGACACCGTCCTCTTCCGGCCCATCCACCCCATCAACGGGCTGCGCTGCCGCTGCCCCGCCGGCTTCACCGGGGACTACTGCGAGACGGAGATCGACCTGTGCTACTCGGGACCCTGCCGCAACCACGGGAAGTGCCGCAGCCGCGAGGGCGGCTACACCTGCGAGTGCCAGGAGAACTACACGGGTGGGTAGCGCGCTTTCCCCGGGTTTCCAGCGCAGGGCTAACAGATCAAAAATTTGAAAAAGCACGTCTAATGCTGATAAGTATTTTTAGGAGGTTCCCCCGGGTCCTTCCTGTTGGAGGTGCTCGGTAAAGGCTTGGCCGGGATTATAGGGAACCATCGCTCGTCGCTTTCGGAAAACGTTCGTTTTTTCTGGGGTAATGATGATGACGAAATGAGTTCAGTGCTCCCACATGTTTCCCTCAGTTCCTAGAACGTAAAGCAGATAAATCAAGAAGGGTTTAATTATACAGCCAAGCCAAATAGTTATGGCGTTACACTCGTTTCAGAGGATCCTTCTCAAGGGTTTTTTGCGGTAATTGGTTTTTAATCACCTTCACCAAACTGCACTGACAGGTTGTGCTGTCACTCCCGGCTGTTTGTTAGTAGTTTGCGGTTGACCCCAGTGGTATATGCGGTAAAACGCACGCAAGCACGCGCGTGCACACATGCACGCACACACGCACGCACACATACATTCATGTCTCTGATTTATGGCTGCGGAGATGGATAAGGAATGCCGACGAGCTGGCTGAGCCGCATCCATCCCGCCTATACTCAACCCATTTAAACACCAACACCTTCGCACTTTCACCTTAGATGTTTTTTTTTTTTTGTTGTTTTTTTTCTCTCGGCTCAAACGTGTTGAAACCTATCACAGTATCACGTTACAAGCCGCAATACAGTGTTACCGCCTCGTCGGTTGACGGAATAGCGTCGAATAGTCGATGCTCACCATCAGGAAAACTCCGAGCGCGTTCCCACATCGATATTATACCGTTGGCCGCCTACGATAAATGTAATATTTCCTCTCCCTGATATTTCCTCTTTTCTTTTTCTGGAACCTGCCCTCAGAGCCGCGGAATCCGTCCGGATTTAGCTTCAGGGCATCAGAAAACATGTTCGCAAAGACAGCGCCAAGACATTGTTTATACCTGCACACAAAGCTGGAATCTGGCCATTCAGACGCCAGCCCGGCCCATCCTAAAGCCAAGCCTCTACCAAGCCTCTCTCTAAGATCTCTATTTAGCCGAGCACCCCCTTCACTGGAAATGCTTTTATATTATATATAACCAATATTTTTTTTACACGTTTTTCAGTATCGTATAACACTGCAGTACCCCTGCAGTACCCCTGCAGTACCCCTGCAGTACGAGTGCCCCCATTTGGGAAACGCTGCTCTCATTGACTCCACCGAGCCATCAAAACCGACCCAAACCCCTAAAACCTGACCGCGCAATTTAGGTTCAAAGTCACTTTTCAACGTCTCAGAAATGTTTAAAAAGTAAGACAACCGAAACCCATCCCGTAATGGCACCGAAATCCGCAGCTCGACGGATGCAGATGGCGGATGAGTCCTGGGAATTCCTGCTCGTGTTCAGGGTTCCCATTGAAATCACTGTCAGAAACTCCCCCCCTCCCATTTACCACCATCATCTGATACCCTGCCGTCTCCTCGCTGCTGTCTCACCCTGACGGGGCTCGAGGGCCCCCAGCAGTGACAACACACACCCACAGACACACACACACACACGGACACACGCACACATACACACACACACACACACACACACACATACACGCTTCCATAAATCTTCATCCGTACCTGCACACAACACACACATGCATACACCCATGCGTACATGCAACAAACAAACACACACACACACACACACACATACACAACTAAATACATGCACACACACACACACACACACACGCTCTATTACCTATTTTCTCCCTCTCTTCCTGTATTTTCTTCCATATCTTCCAATGTGATTATCAGATTATAGCGGCCTCGATCGCCCACTCACCTTCTTTCTCCCTCTCTCTCTGTCTCTCTCTCACTCTCTCCCCCTCTCTGACTCGCTCGCCCTCTTTATTTTACTGCACCTCCATCCCCCTTTGAAGGTTACAGGTCAACCGTAGATAGTGGAGGGGGCCCATCAGAGGCCATTATGGGGTCGATGACAGTGCTGGCGCACTCCGCTCGCCTTCAGTTTCCTGCATTACAGGGAAGCGGATCCCCCTAATTCCTACTCGGAAAGAGGGATTATCCTGAGGAGAGAAGGGCCATTACCTGGTCCCACCAAGATCTTGTCTTGATGGCAGGTTGACACATAACACTGAGCGATGGGGAGGTGAGGGTGGGGGTCGGGAGGGGGGTGGGGGAAGGCTATCGCGGAACAACCTGCTCGAGCCCAAATGGAGTCTGCCGACCTGGCCCGCGGAGGAATGCACACGAGCGGAGCCGGGAGGCAGGGCCGGCCGGACTGGGACGGAGCAGAGCCAAGACACCGCCCGGTCGATCAGCGGAGGAATCCCCCCCCCCCCCCACCCGTGCGTCGACCGTCTGATAAACCCGGAATCAAACCGGAATATTATCATGTGTAACTTCGGAGCCCGAATGAAATCTCTGAATAAGCCGCCGAACCCGCTCCACCTTGCAAACAGACGATGACACTAATCTCCTGGTAGATAGTCGTTTATCTGTTTAGCCGACTCGGAGCCCCGGGGCTCGCCGGTGGGGCAGCGGCCACTCTTTCCAAAAAAGGAAAACCAGGCCCACGGCCGTGATATGATATCTATTAAAACGGGTTGCTTTAGCTTTTGGGTTATTTTTACTCGATGTAGATTGTTGTGATTAGATTATTGGATACTCGGTATGGACTTCAGATATCCCGGTGAGAGCGCGGGCAAGCCGTCGGCTCCTCCAAAACCTCGAGACAGGAATGAACTTCCCCACGTCCGACGGAGGGTGGGGCGGTGTCGCAGCGTCGACGCTGGGGGGCTGGAACCCCGGGAAGTCCGGAGCCCAAGGTTTGGTTTCTTTTACAGCCGAGCTCCTGCAGCTCGGGCGAAATCCCCTGTCTGCTCATTCTTGTTTTTTTTGGAGTTTGTATTCTTTCTTTCTTTCTTTCTTTCTTTCTTTCTTTCTCTCTTTCTCTTTCCCTCCGCCTCGGCCCTCACGACTTGTCGCCGTCCCTCTCGGTGCCGTAGACTTTCCCTCTCCAAATATGGCCAAATCGCCCCGTGGCTCCCCCGGTGCCGCTCAGAAAAGACCCGTAAACACGACTCCAATGTCTTTGTTTATGTTTAAAAAAAAAAAAAAGGGGAGAAGGAAGAATTGAGATCTTTCCCCGCCGCGTGTCTTTAGGAGCCGGTTTGTTCAGCCTCTCGCGCGTCCTCACCCCCCCGTCCGGCTGTTTCTGTTTGAGCAGCGCCTCAAGGCAAGGAGCCCCAGGCGTGTTTGCCGAAGGTTGCACGGCCGGGAATGAAGGGTTGTCCCGGGGTTATGCCAAAATAAATCATCTTTGTTCCCAAACGTGATTAACGGAAGAGGTGAGAACGCGCAAGCTAAAACAACGTTCAACCTCTCCTGTCCGAATCAATGTCCCCATTCATTTGCCGAGGTCTGGTTTGGGTTTTTTCGAAATGTCTGCCGTGCAGAGCTCCCCTCACCATCTTCCTCCTCCTCCTCCTCCTCCTCCCGCTCCGTTGTGTCGGCCGCCAGGCGAGCACTGCGAGGTGGACGCCCTCTCGGGCCGCTGCGTGGAGGGCGTGTGCAGGAACGGCGGCACGTGCGTGAACCGGCTGGTGGGGGGCTTCCGCTGCGAGTGCCCCCCAGGGGAGTACGAGGAGCCCTACTGCGAGATGGCCACGCGCAGCTTCCCCGGCCAGTCCTTCGTCACCTTCCGCGGCCTGAGGCAGAGGTTCCACTTCACCGTCTCCTTCAGGTGAGACCGCGCACCGCCCCAAATCCACCTTGTTCAAAAATCCCACTCGGGTAAATGGATACGCCGTGTGCTTTGTGATTAATTTACCCATAATACACGTTGCAACGGCTATGCAATGACGCGTAATAACATTTTGGGATAATTGCCAAAAGACAAGATAAGACACCACTTCATCCGTCCTCTGTATCAAATTGAATACATTTGTCCTTTATTATGTAATAACATCTGTATTTCACAATAACTTAGTAATAAACGGATAATAAATATCTTTGTTATAAAAATCTATAATTAAATACATTTTGCTGAATTTTCGTAATAACCTATTAACATAATGCGGTGATTGTTACATTATGCTGGGGTTACAACTTTTTATGACAAATTTAATGTTGTAATAATTCAAGGCATTATGTAATAACTGACAACACACCAAAATGGCTGTCTTCATTCATACCTTTGACTTTGCTGTAGCCCCCACAATACGCAATAACTACTATGTGTTGTTGTGGTAATAGGATGGTGGTTGTAATTGGTGTTAAATCGCGTTATCAGATGTTTATTACTCGGTGCGGTGTTATCCCATAAACACACAAACCCGATGCACACTGACGACAGGGCCACTGCTTTGACTCCATTTTCCAAACGACGCGTATTGATTTTCATCTGGTTTCACCGTCGGGGGCGGCGAACCCGCAACGCCCGCTGCCAGAAAAGCTCCATGTCGGCGTGTCTGCGCTAAAACTGTAATTTGGGGAGCGTGGGAGTCGCACACGCACACACACGCACACACACACACACACACACACACACACACACATACACACACACACACACACACACACACACACGCACACACATCGAGGGAGCCGAGCCGAGCGAGCGTGTCCGCCGGGGCGTGTCGAGACGCGCCGTGTGCACACGTTTCCATTGTTTCTGAGTTCCTATCCCGGCTCATAAACACGTGCACGCACAAGAACGCGCACGCACACACACACGCAAGCACACACACACACACACACACACACACACACACGCACACACATACGCACACACATGCACACAAACACACATCTACGCGCACACACACGTTGCAAACAGATGTTCGCGACAAATAAGCGTGTGCCAGAGTGTGTGCCAACACGTTCATGTGCTGTTCTCACACCGGCACTGCCGCAACTGGCAACCTGGCGAGCTTTTGTCCCCCATATCGATATTTGGGCGATCGGCGACGGGTGCCTTCAGGAGGTGTTTACTACACAAGGAGTATTTGATGTGGATTTGATTACGACCGACCAGGTAGAGTGGTTCATCGAGGTCACTTGCGCTTGAAGAAGCCAATCGCCATCGGGTTCAGGCAATACTCTGACTATTGCAGCCGTCATGTAAACACCGTACCCCGATTATCTTAACCCGCCTGGATCCCTCCCCAATCAGTCGATTCATCTGATATGGTCGGCGTATCCAGACGGTGCACGCGCCACAAACCCCAGCGATCCCGTCGCATAAACCCGGAAGGAGTCGCTCGGGCAGATGAAAAAACGTGGCACCGTGGCAAGCGCCCCGTTAAGCACGGCGCACCTTTCGTGCCGGAAGGTGGAGCCGAATGAGGTGTTTGGACAGGCGCGAGAACCCGAATGGGGACGTTGTCGAGGACGTGTCACTTCCTGACACTGCGTGGCTTCCCGTCAATAACCCGATCACGCCGATCCTAACCCGACCATGGGATCAGAACCGCGAGGACAGTCTTTGAGGTTCAGAAAACGCCGTTACTTTACCATATCAGGATGTTACAATAACCGAAATCACAAAGGACCAGCTCGTCTCATATGACTATATTGATTTTGTCGTGATATACATCGCCCGGCTCCAACGTACACACACTTTTCAATGCCATCGGAATATGTTCTCGGTCGGTCGGGTCGTTGGTGCGCTCCGGTGAGGTGGAGCGGCGGCCGACGGGGTGTGAGCTCCCTGCCGTGCGGTGAAAACAGGAAGCGCCCTGTGATGAGGCTCCTTATCAGTGTTTGGCCGCGGCCGCTCTCGCTTCCTGCCCCGCTGCCCCTGACTGGGGTCTGCGCAGTGACTCTTCTGCCCTCGCCCAATGACGGACCCCCGCCAACACACACACAGACACACGCACACACACACACACACACACATAACACACACACACACACACACACGCCGTC
>NC_137208.1:7086107-7088607 GCF_960531495.2 Zeus faber
ATTGATTGTCTCTTTTAAGTTGTTTCTAATGAATCTCACTGCTGGTCAGTAGCTACAAAGGGTCTTGTTTTTTGGGTCTAGGCCGCAGCGTTGCTGCTTCTTCGTTGTTGCTGTCATCGGGACACTTTGCGTTTTACTGTAAAGGAATCATTAAACGGCTTTTATTCAGCCTCGCCAAGAAAGGAGGCGCGGGGCGCTGGTGAGCAAATCAGCCCGAGTCCTGTGGATATGATTCTAGCGACTGCATCAGTACCGCTCACCGGGTTCAGCCACATCCCAATATGTTGTGGGTTTTCTTTAAAGGGGACCTATTACCGTATGTGCTTTTCCTTATTTTCTGTCGTATATATAGTGGTACACTGCTGGATGTTGATATTAGGCGTGGCCAAATATGGTCGTCTGCTCCATCCCATCCTCTGTGCGTTTCTCTCAGCGTGTTTTTATTGGAGATGAATTTATCTATTTTGTTTTGTTTTCCGACGTTCACGTGAAACAAAAATACCCCCGCGTCCGAGGGTCCGGGTGCGTCGCGGCGCGGTGCCCGCGTCCCCCGCGAGCCTGGGGCACGGCAACGGCGGTCGGAAAAAAACTTTCAGACGAGGCCTTGAAGATCTAACCTGAGCGAAAATTCAGCGACTGCGTTGCTCATTTCTCGCCTCAAATTTGTTCAGACACAGATTTTGGTGGACTGAAGAGGTGAACTCAGCGAACGCTGCGGAGTAGATATGACGAGACCCGGAGCTTGTGCTCAGACCCCATTGGCTCACGGAACCCGGGGCCTCGGGAGGGTGACTCCACCCACAAAAAACAGCCCCTTTTGGAATAAGAGGCTTATAGAGGGATGTTACAGTGGCTAGAATGCGTAATCTGATCAGCAAGCTCCAAAAACATGTTTTAGGGACGTCAGAGACCCTTATGGACTCTGTGTTTAAAGTAGCATAATTGGTGCCCCTTGAAAGGTAATTTGTCTTGCTGCTTACAACCCCATTGGAAACCTGAGATTTGAGACGGGCTAATGGCTAGCCGGCTGTGGCAGCTGGGAACAGCTGTCGTCCCGGTCATAGAGTGAAGGCTCTGTTGGCAGGCCGTTAAAGTTCGACTTAATCCACAGACCGTCGTTCAGGGTGCAGCTCCTCACTGCCGCAGCCGCCTTGTCAAGGCGTTTAGTAGCTTAGCATGCAACGTGCTGGGGCATTTCAATTACACTCGCCCGACACTCGTACTCGATATACGCGTTTGGCGACAGCCGGGATCTGGTGAAAACGCCGCGGCTGGACCTCGACGTGGCCGCATTTCCGATTCGCCGCGGAGCGATAGCAAACGCATCAACCGTTTCAGCCCGCCGTGGTTTCCAAAAGGCGCTTTCCCGCGCCGCTGGTTCGGGCATGATCTCGACTCCCGCCATTCCCCCGGGAGGTCGGGCGCGGACGCACCGGACGTTTTCCCCGGCCCACAAAGCACCTCCCCGGCAGCCGAGCCGGACCGCTCACTCCCTCGGGGCTGAAAGGCGGTACGGGGGGCAGGTGTACGGAGCGTGACGTTGAAGTACCATTATATAACGGCATTTCTTGCCGCCGGAGACGGCCTCCCTCGAGGCAAGTTCATTCCGGTGACAGTGAATTATAGGATAGCTTTCTCCGAAGCAGCGAGGAGCCTAGCCTTCGCCTCGGGGGTCAAAAGTTCAACACCAGCTGCCGACCGCGTTTTTGGGTTCACGTGCATTTGAGGGGAATCGCCAAATTTTCTGCATGGCAACCGCCGGTGGTATCGCCCCGAAAGCCACGGTTGTATTCCTCATGTGACTGCACCGTGTTATCATCTCATTTTAGCTCGTAGCGAGCGCTCAAACAGAAGGGGATTGAACATGTTATTTGAGGCCTAAACATGTGCCCCCCACTGGGCCGCGTTGGGAAGCCGCAGCGGAGCACGCTTCCCGACGTCCTCGGGCGAGGTTGCGCCGCCACCGGTTGCGGATGATGGAAACCCAGCGTTTTAACGAGGCCCGGGCTGGAAAAACCAGCCGTCGCCGTCCTCCGGGTCTTCTGGGTGAGGTTTAACTGATTGCGTCCGGCAGATGTTTGTTGACAGGTTCCCACGCCGGTCCCGTTGCACTTCTACCGGGAACAGACAGCGATTATTTCATAACGCGGATCGCATATCGTCCTCGTGGGTCACGTTATATTCGCGGGGCTTAAACTGCAGTCAAGTGCGGGTGTTAATTTCTAGCAAACTTCCACGGCCCGCGGGAACGTTTTAACAATATGAGCCCCTCTGACAAGTCGCGTTCGCCGATGAAATTGGGCCTTTGTTTATCCTTCGTGTTGCCAGCATTCGAGCTCCGTTCGGTGTTTTCTCACCCTTAGAAGCCTGTGATTGGTGCCGTCCAATGACCCGCCACTGAAATGAGGGAAGCTCATGGACAGGAAAAAAAAAAAAGGCGACACCAGGCTTCTCCTTGAGTCATCCCCGCGTATTCAAAATAGAAGCTTATACAGACAAT
>NC_137208.1:7093607-7096107 GCF_960531495.2 Zeus faber
GTTAAGTGCTCTCCGGCAGGGTCAGCTTTCGCTCGGCGGGTTCACAGGTTGTTGCCGGAGGGAGACGTTCCGTCCGTTCGTTCGTTTTTGGTCTGCGTCTTTTTTACCCCCCCCCCACACTCCCCCCGTGGCAGTAGCTCCACGGCCACGCTCTCCCTCCCTCTCTCTCTTAAAGGGCCGGTACTCACCTCCCCGCGTGTGGGTTTTCTTAACGGGGGGGGGGGGCGTAAAAATGTGCATGCCCACCCTTCGAATTTCAACATTTGGGGCGACCTTTGAAACTGTTACCGTGTCCGTTGCTTTCCTTGCGAACGTTTCAAGTGGAGTTTCACAACTATGAGTCGAGAACATGAATCAAAATCTTCAATGTTCAAATCGCTCGATGTTTTGTTTTTTTTCCTTCATTTTCCTGTAAAATCGGCCTTTCCAGAGATACCGAAATAGCAGATAATGATGTATGGCTGGTGTGACGGCGGCAATAAACCTTTTCCCGCCCGTCCTTTGAAGTCTAGACGGAGAAGGGACGGCGTGGGTGGGGGTGGGAATGGGAAACCTGTAATGGACGCGTGTAATGTACGGAATCCACGGGGCCGAGCCTTGTCGATCGGTCTCCCCTCCCCGGACCTCGGATCGGGGCCAGGGCCGCTGGCTTCTCCCTTCCCGTGGTGAATGTGGACTGTGGGGGGGACTGGGAGTAGTATTTCACGGTGGGATGTAAATCTGCCACGGAGCCTTTGTCCCGGGGAGGCGGTGCTTGTGTTGCGGAGGGGGGGTTCTCAATCGCGGCCGGAGGAAGTGTGTTTTGGGATGTTATTGTTGGCAAATTGGGTCTGTGGCACCGATCAGTCATCTGGACAAGGGAAACACACCAGGCACGCACACACACACACACACACACACACACACACACACACACACACACACACACACACACACACACACACACACACACACACACACACACACACACACACACACACACCCGCGGGCGTACACACAGTAATTTCAATAAAAAATTGTATATCCTCATATAGTCATATACACTGTGTGCGCTGGCTGCTTCAAGGAGCATACCCATGTCAAACTGAGTTTCAGCCTGTTTACCATTCAGCACATGCGTCTTCGGCGTCTTTCCATCACGTGGTACCGGCTCGACCCGACTCGGCCCGACCCTGCCGGCTTTTGGTACCAGGTGCTGCAGATGGTACCGCCCTGACCCGCGTCGCACCATGATGACGGCGACGATTCCCTCCGCCCAGTCGGTCGCCTGCGGTGTTTTCACGGCTCCTTTCGGTGTCGCCTCGGCCGGCGTCGGCAACCTCGACGGAGCCGATACCGAAAAAGGTGCCGGCTCACCTGGTGCTATCCATAACTATCACCCTGTGGAAAACCAAAAAAGTAGAGTAGAGTAGAGTAGAGTAGAGTAGACTAGAGTAGAGTAGAGTAGAGTAGTGAAGACTAGAGTCGAGTAGAGAAGACTAGAGTGGCCTAGAGTAGAGTAGAGTAGACTAGAGTAGAGTAAAGTAGAGTAGAGTAGAGTAGAGTAGAGTCAAGTAGAGTAGACTAGAGTAGATTAGAGTAGACTAGAGTGGACTAGAGTAGAGTAGACTAGACTAGAGTAGAGTAAAGTAGAGTAGAGTAGAGTAGAGTAGAATCAAGTAGATTAGACTAGAGTAGATTAGAGTAGACTAGAGTGGACTAGAGTAGAGTAGAGAAGACTAGAGTAGAGTAGAGTAGCGTAGAGAATAGCAGAGTAGAGAAAAGTAGAGTAGAGTTCAGTAGAGTAGAGTATAAAAGAGTAGAGTAGAGTAGACTAGACTAGAGTAGAGTAGAGTAGAGAAGACTAGAGTCGAGTAGAGTAGACTAGAGTGGCCTAGAGTTGAGTAGACTAGACTAGAGTAGAGTAAAGTAGAGTAGAGTAGACTAGAGTCGAGTAGAGTAGACTAGAGTGGACTAAAGTAGAGTAGAGAAGACTAGAGTACAGTAGACTAGAGTAGAGTAGAGAAGAGAAGAGTAGAGTAGAGAAGAGTAGAATAGAGTACAGTAGAGTAGAGTATAAAAGACTAGAGTAGAGTAGAGTAGAGTAGAGGTAGAGTAGAGTAGAGTAGAGTAGAGGTAGAGTGGAGCTGAGCCAGTTCCATGCAGTGTCAAAGTGTTTTGTTTTTTTAATGACTCCCGACCATTTTCCGTATTTCAGATTTCCTGTCGACTCAAACCTTTCAAAAGCCTTTTCATCTGAGTTCCAGTTTTGGAAAAGTTCCAAAGCTCTAACAACATAATGAGGACGGCGCCACTTTCTCCCTGAATTGACCTTAAACGACGTCACGGCCACGTTGACGGTTCAGGACAATTACGTGTTATTTGTCAAAGCCGTACATTAGAGCAAAGCCGCCACCGTGTTTTCAAACGTTGACCAAATCACACAATAAGGTCGAATGGATTACGTTTGAAAGCAACGTGTGTTGAATGAAACGTCACCGGGACCAGGAAACATTATCAA
>NC_137208.1:7106107-7116107 GCF_960531495.2 Zeus faber
TGTATATATATATATATATATATGAAGATCCTCGGTTCGATTCCTGCACCTGGGGCGCTGTTGGCACCATGCTCCGTTATCTCCCAAATAAGAGTCTTTCTGTGTGGTCCTCCGGGTTGGGGGTTTGGCGTGGGGTTAACAACCTCACCCCGTGAAAAAAAGCATGTGATGGAAACGACGAGAAGGCGCCATTCTGGTAAAATGGTGGGGACTCGTCGCCCAATGTTCCAGAAGGAACGGGAGGAACTGATCCTGATATATATATATATATATATATATATATATATATACGTCACCCACACCCCCCCCCCTTTTTTTACGCGAGCCAAAAAAATAATGATTCAAAAAATTCAATTAGAAGTATTTCTTCAGGTGTAGCAGCCAGTCCATAGAACCACCAGCTTGAACAACCTCCTAAAAAAAGACGTGTTTTTTATTGTTTTCAACACTTTTTTGTTTAAAACGTTATATATTTCTCTGCAAGAATACTGGCATACATGGAGGAACATATACATCTAGTATATATACTTTGTATATACTGTGTATATACTGTGTATGTACTGTGTATATACTGTATATATACTGTGTATATACTGTGTATCTTCTGTATATATACTGTGTATCTTCTGTATATATACTGTGTATATACCATCTTCCCCCTGTCTGTGATTGGTCAAAATATCACATCTCAGTTGACCAGGCAGAGGAGTTTCCTTCTTTCTTCAACTTTCTTTTCAGTTTGGATTCTCCACCTCATCGTCCTTTTCAAGGTCCAAGCTCTACCTCGTAGGCTTCAAACAGCCATTCAGCTCCCAAAACTATAGTCTTCTTCTTCTTCCCCTTCATCCAAATAATCAAAATCATCCAAATCAACCAAATCATCCAAATCATCTAAATCATCCAAATCATCCAAATCAACCAAATCATCCAAATCAACCAAATCAACCAAATCAACCAAATCATCTAAATCAACTAAATCATCCAAATCAACCAAATCAACTAAATCAACCAAATCATCTAAATCAACTAAATCAACTAAATCATCCAAATCAACCAAACCATCTATATCAACCAAATCATCCTAATCAACCAAATCATCCAAATCAACCAAATCATCTAAATCATCCAAAAATCACATCAGTCACATCATCCTTGTTGTCTTAAAGGATCAACTCTGATGCTTGACAGGCTTAGTCAAGCTTTTCTCCTTGACTTCCTGTTGGCCTGTTTTTTTCGGGTTTCCCTGGCCGAGCCCCAGAGCCCGTGTACTCTAAGCGGTTTAGCCCGGCGCCGCGGCGCGCCGGCCGCGTTGCGTCACAACGCGCTGTTTCCGCCGTTTGATGTGGAGCGCTAACGCTGAGCCCCGAGTCCCCGTAAGAGGCTTGCCGCCCGTACGTGACCGGCTGTCCAGATCCCGCTTCGGCATGGTGAAGCTCGCCGGTCGCCTCGTGACCGCCGGTCACCTTTGGCCGAGTGACTCTGTTTCAGGGGCTGTCGTTCGGGTGGCTCTCGTTCCGGGGAGGAAGTGGACGGAGGCTCAGCAGGCTGCACTCGGCCTCCTATTTCGTCGGACACCGCCAGTGGGATCGGCGAACCACAAAGACCCAGAGTTCCATTAGAAACGCCAACGTTTTTCACCCCTTTTGCCCCTTTATCATTTTGCAAATCGTCGCCCATATTGACAACTTGCTAATCGACAATCACGGCTTTAAAATTGAAGACTTTTAACGAATCAAATTGACCGAACGGCGATTATACGCTGACATACCTGAGCCGGCTCTGACCCTCTGCCCCCCGCGCAGGTCGCTGGACCTGACCGGGCCGCTGCTGCTGGGCGGCGTCCCCAACCTGCCCGAGGACTTCCCCGTCAGAAACCGAGACTTTGTGGGCTGCATGGGAAACCTGACCATCGACAGCAAGCCCACCGACATGGCCAGCTTCATCGCCAACAACGGCACCGCCGCAGGTCAGGCCCGCTACGCCAGAGGCTCAGAAAAATGCATTACTTTACTGTCACGCTCCTTGGAGACAACACTCAACGATATCCGTTGTTTTCTATAGATCTAACCAACGTTTGTGAAATCATGGTGTTCGCTGTAAAACCAAATGTAAATGTACAGTTATTTCGGAAACACAAAAGCCATATGTTGTTTTGGCCTTCAGTTCTTGGAATATATAATGTATATATGTTATATATATGTTCAGTGGGGATGCACCGATTGTCAAATTCTGGGCCGATACCGATATCGGTGTTTAAAATAATGGTTTGGCCGATGCCGATGTTTTCCAATTTCCAGTGAGCCCAGCATCATTTCCTGCCTGGAGTGCTGCAGAGAGGCGTGTCCACGTCGTCGAAAATCGATGGCGGATGGCGTTGTTCTCTCAGAAGGATATAAAATACCAAAAGGTGTAGCCTTTACTTTGGTGTAGCAATATACTTTGGCGGCCGCTAATACACCTGGGCGGCGCCGCCCAAGTGAAGTCTGCGTGTGCGAAACATTGGACCAACAACGGCCACTGCCATCGGTAAATGTCATCTAACTTGCCAATAGGCGGATGGCAGTCGACATGTACGGCCGATAAATTGGTGCATCCCTAATTTTAAGAACTGAAGGGGAATAGAACCTTTATTCCAATGTGAATGTTCACCGCCTTGAATGTATGCACCATACAAACAATGTGAGACCTAACGGCCACAGCTGATCTAGCTTGTTTTATTGCCGCCTGTGTGCGTGCGGGCGGGCGCGCGTGCGTGTTCAGGTTGTCCGGCCAAGAGGAACTTCTGCTCGGCGGGCGCGTGTCAGAACGGAGGAGAGTGCGTCAACAAGTGGAACACCTACGGCTGCAGCTGCCCCACGGGCTACGGGGGACAGAACTGCGACCAGGGTGAGTCTGCCGCTGGTACCCCTACCGTCCCCCGGCAAACAAAATCCCGTATTGTTTATTTGTGTCGTCTTTATTTAACTTGATCTGGTCATATCATCTGTGTGATGGACAATGCCGAAAAAAAAAAAAAAAAGGTGTATCATAGTGCAAGTGGATTTGGGGTTACAAAGGGGTTTCCAACCGCAGGCTGGAAAATCTATTTAAATGTGCCCAGGAAATGAATTTTGAAAATAACATTGCTTAATTTAGCCACACAATTTTACTGACCTCTTTTTGAAGATAAAGCAGGATAAAATAGAATCTGAATCAGAGTATTTATTCAAGTTATTTATTTATTCGCCAGGTACATTTGTTTCAGGTTTGGTGCGTTTCACTACAGACTACGAGTGTAACAAAAAGCTTAAGGGTCTGAAAAAATGAAGAATGAAAATATATGAAATATAAATGAATAATGAAATATAATATAATAGAGGTGTTTTTTAATGATCACACGACTATTTTCAATACCCGTATTATGAGGAAATTCACGAATACATGGGTTAAAAAAAAACAGTAAAGACTGAAGGCCGGATCGTTTTTCCCTTGATGTTCAATCCTCCATGCGCCCCCGGGTACTTGGGGTTCGAGACCCCTCTCGCATCGCTCCTGACGGCCCTGACGGCCCTGACAACACAATGCACCGTGTCTCGTGTGAGTCAGAGCCTCAGTCCTGCACCGCTCTGACTCATGCGTCAGGCCGACAATAGAGATTCGGCGTGAAACCCAAAGCGACGCCGGCGTTCGACCCCGGCACCGTGTCCCCGGGGCGGAGCGAGCGGTGACTCACACGCCAACGTGTCACTCTCTCCGATCTAAGAAAGTGAGAAGAAAATAATTAATACCCCCACGTGGAGAGGCTTCCACGCACGCACACACACACACACACACACACACACACACACACACACACACACACACACACACACACTCACGCTGTTGTTGTTCATCCAGATTTTAGTTCTAAATTGATGGATAGAGATACATACAGCAGATATAGGCAATAGACAGATCTATAGATGAAATAGAATGACACGATAGATAGATATATTCAATAAATAGGTAGATATCATGTCAGCCAGTTTAGGGTCCTCCGACACAGACACAGACAATGGGGTTGAAAACACACCAGTTTTATGGTAGCCAGCAGGCACCGTGTAACAAGCCCGGAGCAGATGGACGACATGTCATCACCAGGGCTCCCCCTCGTGTGTGTGTGTGGGGGGGGGGGGGTTTACCTGTTGCTCACTGATTAGTCTAACGAGCAGCAGAAGTACAGCCACCCTGATCTTGGGCCCAATTACCTACACCCGAGCAAAGGTGTGGCTGCTCAAACCACACCACCCCCACACCGCAGATAGATAGATAGAAAGACAGACAGACAGACAGACAGACAGACAGATCTCTTTTATTCTCTTGTGTGTGTTCTGCCTTTCACCCGTTGATAGACGTGAGGACAAATGATGATCCACACACAAAGGGAAGTTACTTTTCCATCTCCTATTCTATGCAGCGCAGATCCTGCACTGATTGATGGTGGTGTGTGTGTGTGTGTGTGTGTGTGTGTGTGTGTGTGTGTGTGTGTGTGTGTGTGTGTGTGTGTGTGTGTTTGTGTGTGTGTGTCTGTGTGGACGCTTTACAGGCTCGAATTATTTACAATGACTCATATTGAACTTGTCCCGCCTCGCACTTGTGGTCTTATATTAATTGTTTAAATTTGCTTGTAAATTTGTGTGTGTGTGTGTGTGTGTGTGTGTGTGTGTGTGTGTTCATTTCGGTGGCCTGGCACAGTGTGTTCGCCCCAGCATGTGTAATGTTTCCATCTACACTGGAGAAAAATGTATAAAAAATTTTCGGAAACATATTTTTTAAGGGTTTGTCAACTTTAAAATTGACATTGATTGATTACATTTTAAATAGGAAAAAACTAAAACATATATAATTATAATATAAGATATATAATTTAATAATATATTGTAATATAATATATAAAATAATAATATATATATATAAATAAATATAAAATTTATAAAATAAAATAAAATAAATAAATATGTAAATGTATAAAATAAAATAACCCCAAATTTTTTTTTAAAACCAAAGCATTTTTTCAAGTTGATCCAATGACTCCAAGATAATATTTTTTTCAGTGTATGCATATGATCCTTTTTAAATGTTTATGGGCAGTTTATCGTTGTTTCATCAGAAAATTCCTATTCCATTCCTATCAATTCCCCAGTTTGTTCAGCTACTACTGAGGAAAATACACACAAAACAAATCCCAAAGTGCTGGCGGTGTTATTGACGTACACCCCAGCTATTCCTCTGTTTTGAGCACCGGCTCGTATCGCGTTTTGGCCGCAGTAAGGGGAGAACTTTGATTCCCTGCCGCGGGGCCGAGATTCCAAACGACGTCTGAATGCGTGAGCACGTCGCCCGCCCTCTGTGACGGGTGAGGTAGCCCCGGAAAAGGGATCCGGTGTCCACGCCCGGGCCCCCGGATCACAGCGGGGCCCGGCAAACGGATCCTGGCTGCTCCTCCGCTCGTCGAGGCTTCCCCGCTTTGGGGAGCCTCAGACGCCGCCGTGCAACACGACACGCGGGGGATACGGATCCTCGCTCGTCCCTGCGTTTCGAAGGCTTTAGAAAAGGGCGGGGCGGGGGCGGAGACGTCCCGAGTCGGGAGCCAAAAGATGAAGGAGATGGAGATCGGACACCGAAGGCTTCAGCCAATCTGCTCGGTCGAAAACTGTCGGACATGTAAACTGGCACATGGGTTCCCAAACATGGGTGTGTGGCCCCCTATTGTTTTGTTTTGAGTTTTACCTTTTTATTAATACATTTTTTTTCCCACAAAATATTATACCCTCGCTAACTCAGACAGGTTTATATTTCTGTCCCCCAATTCTTTTCCTTTTTTCCAGGAGGGCCCTTCAGCCCTTATTTACACTGTTTTCTCACCGAAAACAGGCGATTGACACCTTTCCCGTTGCCAGGTGAAATGCCTGTTGTTTTTTTTTCCTGGCGCGTCACGTTCGACGTCAGCAAACGTGCCGGAAAAAGGGGCGTGTCATGGTTCCAGTATGATTGGGAATAACACAGCGGGGGAGACAGCAACTAAAACAAACAACGACAAAAAACTGTAAAACGCGGAAGAAAAAAGTATTTTGAGCCGTTCAAAAGAATCAGTTTTTATTTCCTTTCCTGCCGGTGAGATGCTGGATGTGAGCGGGTGTTACAGGGTTTTTGGTGCGGTGGGAAAGGGGTCTGCCAAGGGGGCGTGGCCATTAAAAAGGGGAGAGAACCCCTGAACTAGCATATACAAAAGATACTGTATAAATATTATGGTCAAGAAAATCTGTATATATATGGGGCTGATTATCTAATTATCGTTATCTAAAAGTCGTTTCTGTAAGTAAGACCGTGCTTTCCCAAGTTGAACTTCCCTTTCATCATTTTGGTGGCTGATTCTGGGTTTGTGCCGGAGCTGCTCACTGTCGTCGCGGATGAATCCCCAACCTGCCCGACAGATCCATGACGCGCCCGGGGAGAGAGAGACGGCACCTCCCACATTGCCGGCTGTTGAGATTTGAAATCCCTTTTCTTTCTTATTTTTCTGATGGAAAGATGTCGGGAATTTGCTTGGATAGTTACAGTGTGTGTGCGTGTGTGTGTGTGTGTGTGTGTGGGTCTGTGTGTGTCCGTGTGTGTGTGTGTGTGTGTCCGTGTGTGTGTGTGTGTGTGTGCGCGGGCGCTCATGGGTAGAAGTATGTGCCTCTGGGGGCAGAGCAGATACAGAGCTTACACAGTGCATTATATAGCAGGAAACACTTACTGTACGATGTGCTGAAAGACCTAAGCCCAGTGTGTGTGTGTGTGTGTGTGTGTGTGTGTGTGTGTGTGTGTGTGTGTGTGTGTGTGTGTCTGTGTGTGTGTGTGTGTGTGTGTGTGTGCGTGCGTGTGTGCGTGTGCTTGTGTGGGTGCACGTCTGATGCCTGGAGGGCTGGGAAGGCTGTAGAGTGTATTGTGTAATCCAGGTAGGTCTCTCTCTCTCTCTCGCTCGCTCGCCCGCTCTGCTTGTACGAGCCCCTCATCGCGCTCCGTGCATCGGGTCTGTAATCGGACTTTTCCTCGTGTCTTTTAAAGGCATCAGCCGCAGGTTTGCCTTCGGGATCGGCGTCTCAACGCCTCGACTTGTTTGACATTAATTATCACTATCACTATCATTATTATCGCTCGGGAAACGTAACCCAAGATAAGAGGTGAAAACATCAAAACGGGCAATTCCGCGACGCACGATCTACATCGCAAGAAATTCCCCGACGATTCAATCACGATATCCGTGTCGCCGAAGATGGAAAAACACGCCACGTATATTTTCACGTATATATGCTGTGTATTTATATTTATTCAGGGCGTTTTTTGGGTGCGTTCCGTCCCTAACCCTGACCTATTGGAACAGCGCCCCCACAAGGTGTTGAGATGTAGGTACACTGTCGTAAATCAGCCTTAACGCAGGGGGTCATCCGTGGAGAGCGATCCGGTGATCCAGGCCATCAAGACCAGACGGAAGGAGCCGACAAGTGCTTCATCGCCTCACCCTAACCCTAACCCTAGTTTAGTAGATTAATTTGAGGATTGCCTTCGTCGGCGACGGCGTTTTTTCCCAGTCGTAATCCCTGTCGTCCCCCCGCTCCCTCCAGCGATGCCGGCCCCTCAGTTCTACGACGGCGAGGCGCTGGTGTCTTGGAACGAGCCGGACGTGACGGTGGCGGTGCCGTGGTACATGGGCCTGATGTTCCGCACCCGGCGGCCGGCCGGAACCCTGATGCAGGCCGACGCCGGCGCCTCCTCCACTGTCAGCCTCATGGTGAGGAACCAGATTACCATCAGATGTGGGAGAGGGCGTAGGCGTGCGCTCCCCGAGCCGAGCCTGTGCGGGCACGTCAGTTGGACACACGCATTGGTTTTTTTTGGTTTTTTTTGGGGTGCAGAAAACATAGATTTCTAGATACGTGACCACGACCATTGAACAAAATTGTTAGATTCCACAATCAGATGTTTGCATCCAAAATGTCAGGGGAATTTGAAGACAATGTTGGAGAAATCGCAATAAATAAAATGGGAATAGGGCGTCGTTTCTATCGGTTGGGCTGAGGTTTTTATTCCCAGGCAGGTTTAATGGGTTTAGCGATAATAAAATAATAAAATTAGCAATAAAGACAATTAAAAAATCTTGAATCACAATTGTTTGAAGGATTATTTGTAATTGTGTGACGTTTTGTGATGGCGTCGCCGTACCGACCGCTGCTGAAACCGGCGTTCTCGGTGCGGTCGACACGTCGGCATGACAACTGTCTCCCCTCAAACGCCTCTGCGCAGCTGAGCGAGCAGCAGGTACGGATGGAGGTGTGGCTGGGGGCGGAGCTGGTTGCGTCGCTGGCCTTCCCGCAGGTGCGGGTGAGCGACGGCGAGTGGCACCACCTGCTGGTGGAGTTGAGCAGCGTCAAGGACGGGAAGGACATCAAATACGTGGCGTCCATGTCGCTGGACTACGGCATGTTCCAGGTACGAGGGATCCGACGATGCACCTTGCACGCAGTGTGTGCGTGTGGGGTACAATTTTGGATATATATATCTTTTTTTTACGAACGTGTTTACGAAGTACATTTGCATCCTTTGTGTGTGTGAACAGAGATCGGTGGAGATCGGTAACGACTTGCCGGGTCTGAAGCTCAGAGCGCTTTACGTTGGAGGTCTACCTGGAGACGGAAACCAGGTCAAGAAGGGTTTCACTGGCTGCATACAGGTCAGTGTGTGTGTGTGTGTGTGTGTGTGTGTGTGTGTGTGTGTGTGTGTGTGTGTGTTTACACCTTTACACCTGTTCCCACATGTACATTTAACAACATTTTACATTTACGTAAATTATTGTAATCGCAAAATTGAGGTTTCCCGGAGGAACTGTTCTTTTTCTCCTTCTTCTTCTTCTTGCTGTCATCTCGTCGTTGTTTTCTTTCTTTCGTGATAACACGTTTGTGTGTGTGTGTGTGTGTGTGTGTGTGTGTGTGTGTGCTCGTGCGTGTGTGTGTGTGTGTGCGTGTTTTAGGGCGTGCGTATGGGCGAGACGTCCACCAACGTGGCCAACGTCAACATGGCCCAGGGCCTGAAGATCCGGGTGGAGGACGGCTGCGACCTGGCCGACCCCTGCGACTCCAACCTCTGCCCCGAGAACAGCCACTGCATCAACGACTGGAGCACACACTCCTGCGTCTGCGACCTCGGTACCAACACACGCGCACGCGCACGCACACACACACACACACACACATTCATGTACTGATTCTCAAAGTGAGGATCCATGTTTGTGGTGCATTTCTAAACCAAAAAATTGTCGACAGGGTCCTCACAAGCAGGGGCGGCCCAAGCCTTTCCAGGGTCCTGGGGGCGCTTTTCCCCCCCCTCTTTCAATTAGAAAACGGAGGAAGAGAAATACATGTAAAATAAAAAGACGCTGTTTTTATTTGTTTTACTTGGAGAAACGGGGAACGAGGGAAGCGCAGCGGAGCAGAGATCGCTCCCTCTCCGTTACGCGTTTTTCCCGGGGGCCCTAAAGTGCCCGCTTCGCTCGCGGTTTCCTAGCCCCGGCCCTGCTCGCAAGTATAGTGAAACAAACACACCCGCTCTGGTGAATAAGTAAATGGATCAGAAAGATATTGACGAGGTTCCCTTGCCGACATCGCCGTACTTTTCCACGCTGGTCAGTCATTGATAACTTCAAGTTATCCCATGAAATTCCTCCAAAACATCGTTAATTGTCAAGTATCAATTGAGAAATACTACTTATCTCTTAAAGGAGATAAAACAGTTCCGGCTCAATGAGCTTTGGACTGGATGGAAGCGTCTTCGTTCAATGGACGACCGGTGCTCACAGGTCAATGTTAATGGTGAATTTGGTACGACAGGCTTGAATAAATACAATAACTAGCTATTTACATGTGTTGTATATATTTATATATAGAGAATGTGACTCGAAAAAGGATTTGTGTAATGCGTTTTCTTTTAATCCTATAAAAGCATA
>NC_137208.1:7121107-7136107 GCF_960531495.2 Zeus faber
GCGTGGACTCACCCCACTCACAACATTAAGCCTGATCAACCAAAATGAGAACAGACGGCTTAACCCCTTCGCCCCCGAAACGACGAAGTAACATTTGAAATGTGTCTGTCTTGGTGTTCCCGTTGTAATGTGACGTTTTGACAGCTTTTTTACCTTTTTTACGGAAGAGCTGATTTTTCGGAAGGACGGTGGACACGGCGGTGCTTTAGAGGAAGCCCTTGATAAATAAATTAGGCGTCCCAAAAACTCTCTTCTAAGTTCTAGTACATTTCCAGTCGGTAGGCTCACGTGTCTTACAGGGAAATCGGACGTTTCGATCTCTCCTCCCAAAAACACTTGGAGCCAAAGCTTTAAAGCGAGGCCGTATCCAGGGTCCTGATACCGACGGGCTTGTTGTTTGTTTTTTTCGTTTTGTTTTGGTTTTTGTCATTCAATCGCGCCCCCCTTATAAAGTTTGCCAAGTTGAAAAGAGAATTGTCAAAAGGAGTCAAACGCTGTCGCTCACATCCGCCGGTGCCCGCGGCCCGGGGCCGGCTCTGCCTCTTTGTCGCCGTCCGCTCAAGCAGAAGAGTCAAGCCTTGGCTGGCGGCGGCGGCGGCTTGGCCTGGAGGCTTCTCACGCGCACAATGCGGCGAGGGTGAATAGAAAGACACGGACACAATGCCGCTGGACGGAGAGAGGGACTGCCCCTCTGCTCGCCCTCCACCCCGCGCGGCGGACGACGTGCTCAGACTCTTTATGTCCAGGGAAAAAATAAAAAATAAAATAAAAAACCCTCGGGCGGTGAAGTGCCGGTCGCCCCGCCCTCCGCCGAGGCGGCCCCCGCCCGCTCCGATTTGCGTGCGTGGTCGCGGGCGAGCGCCGCCTCGCTCACGGGGCCGTTTTTTTTTCGGAGCCGGCGGATGGCGCCCCTCACCCTGTGCCCATGTGTCCTTTTTCTCCTCCCCCGCAGTGGTGTACGAGGGCTGCCCCAAGGCCTTCGACGCGGGCGTCTGGTGGCCCAAGACCAAGTTTGGACGTCCCGCCGCCATGAACTGTCCCAAGGGATCCATCGGTGAGTGCCCCCCCGTGCTCCGCCCCCCCCCCCCCCCCCCCCCGTGCTCCGTCCCGCCGGAACGACAGTCAAGGCGGTCGATGGCGAAATACAGAGCGCACCCTCAGACCGGCGAGGGTTGATGGGTTGATCGCCCTCCCAGCGAGGGATCGGTTTCAGTGGCCGGACCCGCAAAGGGGGATGACTTGACCTCGATACCGTCTTTCCAAATGTCATTACATTGAGTTATATTCAGGATATCCAGTTAGTCAAGACACCGGTTAGAACACAATGTATTCGTGTAAACCTTTTTGGGCCAACGATGACATCATGCACGTTGACAAGAAGGCAATTGGAGACAAGCACACACTGATAAAAGCCCAAGGTGTTGGCAGAAACAGGGATAAAATTCGAGACTCATGATCATTGACCTGTTTTCAATAAAGTCTTCCCCGGTTACACCCGCCCGCCGCCGCCGCCGCCACCACAGACACACACACACACACACACACACACACACACACACACACACACACACACACACACACACCCTGTTTGCCAACGTCGCCATGGCAACCTTTTGTTGTGCCATTCCGATCCTTAGGGGAATTTATTGAGCAGCGCTGCTCGTCTCCCTTTCACAGTTCAACCGTCTGCTTTTAAGAGACTTTTTCCACTTTGTTTTGCAACAAATGGAACGAGCATTTGAAAGGAGAGTTTGCACATTAGAGCTTGGAGCTTTTTTTTTTTGTTGTTTTTTGTTTTTTTTTAACCATGATGGCCGAAATCCATGGGTTCTCATATTCTATTCAGCTTCTTTTTTTTTTTTTTTTTTTTTTTTTTTTTTCAAAAATTATAAGCGATGAAATATAAGTAGGAACCGATGGATCATTTGATGATCTATGATTTCATTGGTTCATATCATTTCTTTAAATTTATTTAAATTTGCGATATTTACACAACTGTCAGTAAAAGTAAGGAATAAATCAGTCATTAAAAAAGTACTGTAAAGCAGAGGTTCCTACACCTTCCTATGGCAACGCCCGCATGGCAGACCCCTGCAATTCCCTTATGGACCCTTAACGGGCCAAATAAGCTGGGGAAACCCTGCTCTAAAACTGTGAAACAGCACGTTCCATCCTCTTTTACTTAATATTTCCACCTCGCAATGAAGACGCTAAAATAGTTCTTGCTGGCTATAACCAGATCAGATTTGGATGTTTTTGGATATTCATTCATTCGGCGTTTTGCGGGGCCGTGCGGCTGGAGCGAAGCGCGACCCCACCCCGACCCCGTCTCTCTTCTCCCGTCTTTTTCATTCGCCCGTCTTCCTCCACTGTTCCCTGGTGTTGTGGCTCTCCAGGCACCGCCATCCGACACTGCAACGACGAGAAAGGCTGGCTGCCACCGGAGCTCTTCAACTGCACCACCGCCGCCTTCTCCCACCTCAAGAAACTGGTGCGTACCTGACAATGGATTGTAGGGATGGAGGAGCTCCACTTCCTGCTTCTCCTACCTTTATATATATATATTGAGATATATATGTGTGTGCGTGTGTCTGTGTGTGTGTGTGTGTGTGTGTGTGTGTGTGTGTGTGTGTGTGTGTGTGTGTGTGTGTGTGTGTGTGTGTGTGTGTTATTTATTTATTTAGTTATTTATTTATTTTTATATATATATATATATATATGCGTGTGTGTGTATATATATATATATATGCATGTATATATAAAGATTTAAATAAAGAATATTTTCACTGCCGACACCCTGCAATTCCTTTGAGGACCCCCAGGACCTCATTTTGGGAACCCCTTCTGTAGGTGACATAACCAAGGCAGTGCATTTCATGTGACCCCAGCCCTAAATCCCATTCATTTGATATGGTTATTGAATCGTGGGATGGACAGCTCCCATTCCGTTTCATCGCGCTGCAGCCGCCGCTTACTTCACCGCTTCCCCTTGTCCACGTCTCTCACTTCTTCCCTTTCGCCCCCCCCCCCCCCCCGCCTCCGCCGTCCAGAACGACGACCTGCGCCGCAACGACTCCAAGATGGACAGCGAGCGCTCGAAGGCCATCGTGCGCCTGCTGCACGGCGCCACCAACCGCACCCAGAGCTACTACGGCAACGACGTGAAGACGGCCGCCCAGCTCCTGGGGCGGGTGCTGCAGTACGAGAGCCGGCAGGCGGGGTTCGACCTGACGGCCATGCGGGACGCCGAGTTCAATGAGGTGCAGTGGAGCCCGGGCGTCTGGGAGTCGAATTTAAGGAGAACTCTGGGATGCTTCAAATACTTTTATTTTCACCAATTACTAGATATTCTCATTGATAAATAAACATATTTCACCTGTTATGTCGGTTTGATGCCCAGAGGGATCCAGGAATCTCCTTATTATATTACTCTCCTCAGGGGTAGGATTATTCTTTTTTTAATATATTTCCCAATAAGTTTATGTTGAAATAAGGTGTTATACGAGACAAGAGAATAAATGACACTTTGTCCATAAGCACTGTAGTCTCTAAAGACCTAAAGCCTTTTTAAATCCACCGTAATCTTTGCTCCGATTGACTCATAAAGGAAAAACCTAAGAACACACGCACTCTTGGGCAACCCAGTTGTTGCTGGGAGCGCCGGTAGAATGCTGCCATCCACTGGCTGCTTCTCACGGGAAGTCCCTACCACTGTTTTCTACACTGTTTTCATCGGGATTTCTTTGGTTTCACGCATCCGTTGTAGAAAAGGGGAAATATTATTGTGGGGGATTGATCAGCCACTGTGCGTCACTTTAATGAATTGCTGTATGTTAACATTGACCAAATCCACATTTTACAAAGAAATACCGCACCGTTTATTTTTTTTTCTCTTTTCTCTCTTTTGGTTATATATCCGGTCATACATCATTTGTATGTGTTTATTATTTTCATTTGATTAATTACATTTATTTCACTTTTTTGGGGTGTGTGTGTGTGTGTGTGTGTGTGTGTGTGTGTGTGTGTGTGTGCAGAACCTGGTGCGGGCCGGCAGCGCCCTCCTGGACCCGGGCACCAAGGAGCACTGGGAGCAGATCCAGAGGACGGAGGGCGGCACCGCCCACCTGCTGCGCGGCTTCGAGGACTACGCCAACACGCTGGCCCAGAACGTCAGGAAGACCTACCTCAAGCCCTTCACCATCATCACCGACAACATGAGTGAGTCAAACGCCTCGTCCCAAATTCGCTGTGCCCGCACGATGCCGTAGTTTACATTTTTATTGGAGAAAATATCTGCAGTAAAGCCGTGTAAGAAATGAATTAAGTAGCCTTTAGAAAGTAAGCCTTTCACTTCTCGCGCACGCCGATCGCCGCATTCTTGCCGGGAAAGGTGCGGGGGACCCCGCCACCAACAATGGAAACAGCACATACATGAGTAAAAACTCTGCAAACCCTGTTGGGTGGCTGAATAAAGTATCAAATCTGGGATTTTTTTTCAACAAGATAATCTCACGGGATTAACACTTTAAATCAAGTTAAAATGAAAATGAAACCCCCTACTCAGTGACCCTCCTACTCAGGGACCCCGCTACTCATTGACCTCCCTACTCAGGGACCCCCCCTACTCAGTGACCCCCTACTCAGGGACCCCCCCTACTCAGTGACCCCCTACTCAGTGACCCCCCTACTCAGGGACCCTGCTACTCATTGACCCCCCTACTCAGGGACCCACCTACAGTACTCAAGGACCCCCCTACTCAGGGACCCCACTACTCAGTGACCCCCCCCTCTCAGGGACCCCCCTACTCAGGGACCCACCCACAGTACCCAGGGACCTCACTACTCAGTGACCCCCCTACTGAGGGACCCACCTACAGTACTCAGGGACTCCCCCCTACTCAGGGACCCCCCTACTCAGGGACCCCCCTCTCAGGGACCCCCCTACTCAGGGACCCACCTACAGTACTCAGGGACCCCACCACTCAGGGACTCCTACAGTACTCAGGGACCCGCCTACTCAGGGACCCCCCTCTCAGAGACCCCCCTACTCAGGGACCCACCTACAGTACTCAGGGACCCCACTACTCAGGGACCCCCCTCTACTCAGAGACCCCCCTACTCAGAGACCCACCTACAGTACTCAGGGACCCCCCCCCCTACTCAGGGACTTTTGATTTAATTTGAACTTGAAGGGCCTTGCTTCCTTGCAGTGCTGGTTCAGCAGCGTTATTACATAGTTTCTCTTTTATTCTGCCTTATCGTCACCTTTTCCCCCTAACCTCCTCCCATTCATTCCTCTCCCTCTAATTTCCCAAACCCTCTCTCTCTTTTTTTTTTTTTTTTACCTCTCTTCCCATGGACCCCTCCCTCCCTCCTCCTCCTCCTCCTCCAGTCGTGACGGTGGACTACCTGGACGTGAGCGACCCGCAGCGGACGGCCTTCCCCCACTTCCAGGACATCCAGGGGGCCTTTCCCAAGGAGCTCCGCTCCTCCGTCCACTTCCCCAGGTTCAACCTGCGGCCCCAGGACCAGAGAGGTGGGGAACGGGCCTCTTATGATGGGATTGAATTTAGGAAGTAAAGCATAGGAAAATAAATGGGATTGGGGGGGAAAAAACTAAGAAAAACACATGAAATAAAAAGTACGTTTTCCACCCCACGCTTCTGTTGAAAACTTGTAATAAGATCATGATGAAGCTTGTGAAAACGCCACATTGTTTAATAACTTTTAATCATGTAATAACAACCGTATTTTGCAATAACTTTCATATTGGGTGCAATTCTGTAATAAGCAATTACAGTAGTCGTAGTAATAGTAATACAGTAGTATTATAGTAAAAAGATGACTCTAATGTAAAAAAAAAACATTATGTAAATTTCTTCACAATAAAACAACATTTTATTTTTAAGTTTGAAAAAAATCTGTTTATAAAGTTCCCTGAATCTGTAAAAATTTGATTTTAGACGATCACGTCTATTTTTTTTCGGGGTGTTATTCCATCTCCTGGCTTTATTACGTAGTGATAAGCTATATCCACTGTCTCTGTCATCCAGCGGAGCCGAGCCTGGCCCCCGCCGTCCAGACCGACCCCCCGGAGGAGGAGGGGGAGGGGGAGGTGGGGCCGACGGCAGCGTCCGGTCGGAAGCGCCGGCACGCCGAGCCCGCCCCGCCTCTGCCGGTTGCCGTGGTGATAGTCTACAGGTCGCTGGGCGCGCTCCTGCCGGAGAGATTCGACCCCGACCGCAGGAGCCTCAGGTGGGCAGTCAACCTTATATCTGTCTCAAGTGCTCGTGGGATTGCCAGTCGGGTCAGCTGAGTTTTGCCCAAGGTTGCGTTTTTGGGGCGAGAGCCATCGGAGTTCATACCTGGCAACCCCCAACGGACACACTCAAAGGGTTTTTCCGCTTTTCTGTGTTTGTTGTCACTCGCGATAAAGACGCAGGGTGTATCGCTTACGCCACTCTACGCCTTCGAGGTGCCGGAAGGTGCGTCTCCCTGATCTCACAGCAGCTAGGCTAGCCGATCCCCTCTGCAGCCATGCGTTGCGCTAACGCGGCCCGCCGGCGTCTCGACTCCTGGATGAAAGGGATGAAACTGCAGTTGGCTTGGGATTGTCGTGTGTGTGTGTGTGTGTGTGTATCCCTTTAAGAATCCCGGGGAAGGCCCAAAGAGTCAGAATTGAGTATCGGCGCCACCGTGTAATGAATCACATAAACTACAGGCGTCATATTTCCGCGTAGACATTGCCGTGGAAACACGTCTATGTTTACACATGTCTACACCAGCGTTACACACTGACCAGAGCAGAATATTTCGGCGCATTTTCGGCGGTGACACGGTTGAAAGGAATCTCTGAATATACGGTGTGTGTGTGTGTGTGTGTGTGTGTGTGTGTGTGTGTGTGTGTGTGTGTGTGTGTGTGTGTGTGTGTGTGTGTGTGTGGAGGTAAACGGAGGTAGGTTCCCAAGATTGAAAAAAAAGATAGCGAGAGAACAAAGCGAACGTCAACACGATATCGGGCGCCATTCCCCGCGGAGCACCACCGCGGGGTCCATTGGCCAATGGAAGCAGAGCACACACAGTGAATGGTCTGTTATCAAGTGCCAGATAAAAAATGTGTGAAATATGGAATTTCTTATTTTATTATTTTTTAACTAAATGACTTCACGGGTTACCACTGCCCGCCTACTTCGACACACCTGCAGTATACACCAACACACACCTACAAACACACACTTATACACCCGTCTGCTCATACTCACCCTTATATTTCATGTTTTTGTCTTATTTCCCTTTCTTTCTTTCTTTCTTTCTTTCTTTCTTTCTTTCCCTCCCGATACCCTCCCATCGAACGTGGGATTTTTTTTTTTTTTAAACAAAAGTAAACGGATCGCGGATTACCACCTTACATCGACATTTTATTTGGGTGGTACGTTTCCCGGAGTGTTCATGTGTTTTTGGGGTTCCCCGCTGCCAGGGTTCCCAGCCGCCCGGTGATCAACACGGCCATAGTGAGCGCCGCGGTGCACAGCGAGGGCCCCCCGCTGCCCCTGCCCCTGGACCCCCCCGTCACCCTGGAGTACACGCTGCTGGAGAGCGAGGAGCGCAGCAAGCCCGTCTGCGTGTTCTGGGACCACGCCATCACGTCAGTGGCAACACACACACACACACACACACACCTGCAAAAACACACACTTATACTGTGCAAGAACAGACAACTGCACAATCACACAACTGTAAACAAACTTACGCCTAAAAACACGCACGTATCCACAAACACATACCTGGAAACACACACTGAACAAATGCACACCTGCAAACACACACATACCCACAGGCCGGACAAGTTATCCACAAAGATACACTTGTGCACAAATTCACACCTCTGAACACACACACTCACCTACGCACAAACACACGCCTACAAACACACACATACACACAGGCCGGACAAGTTTGACTTATCCACAAAGATACACTTATGCACAAATTCACACCTCCGCACACACACCTACGCACAAACACACACCTACAAACAAACACATACACAAATTCACACTTCCAAACACACACCTACGCACAGACACCCACCTACTCACACACCCTTAAACGCAAATGCATGCTTACCAACACACACACTGTAATACACACTCTACCATAGACATGCAGAGTCACCTTTTCAGTAGGCTGGTTTGTTTAAATGACCACAAAACAGTTTTATAGTTTTTATTTATTTGATTTTGTGTGTGTGTGTGTGTGTGTGTGTGTGTGTGTGTGTGTGTGTGTGTGTGTGTGTGTGTGTGTGTGTGTGTGTGTGTGTGTGTGTGTGTGTGTGTGCGCGCCCGCGCGTGCGTGCGTGCGTGCAGGGCCGGGGGAACAGGCGGCTGGTCCTCTAAGGGCTGCGAGCTGCTCAACAGGAACAACAGCCACATCAGCTGCCAGTGCAGCCACATGAGCAGCTTCGCTGTTCTGATGGACATCTCCAAAAGAGAGGTAGTTCTTCACCTCCGTAAAGAACAGAACCATTCTATATCTATTTATCTATATACTGAATATGTACAGTATATATATATATATGTATCTATCTATATTTATCTATATATTTATATATATAAACCTATTTATAAATCTATATATCTATCTATAAATGTATCTATCTATCTATCATATATATATATATATATATATATATATATATATATATAGATAGATATCTATATATCTGTTTATCCATCTACAGTATATACTGTATCTATATTTCTGTATGTATATATATATATATATATATATATATACTTTATATATAAATATCTTTATACTGTATATCTATATATCTATGTATGTGTGTGTATATATATATATATATATATAAAAAAGTATTGGTTTGAGTGTATTTTGATGGTTGTGTTTCTTTGTTTGTCTGATTCACTTTCTTCATTCTCTTTATTCTCTTTCTTTCAATCTTTCTTGCCTTGCTTCTCCTCTTTTCCTTCACTCCTTCCTTCTTTCTGTCCTTTCTTCCTTCCTTTCCTCCTTCACTTCTCTCCCTGTGTCCCTCCCTCCCTCCCTCCCTCCCTCCGCTCCTCCCTTCCTTTCTGCCCTGCCTCCCTTCCTTCCTCCCACTCTCCTTTCCTCTAATCTTTCACTCCTCCCTCCCTCCCTCCCTCCCTTTTCTCCCTTCCATCCCTCCCTCCCTCCATCCCTTTCTGTCCGTCCTTCCTTCTTCCCTCGTTCTCTGGCTTCCCCGTCTCCCTCCTTCACTTCGTTCCTTCTTCCAACTCCCCCTCCTTCCCTCCATCCCTTCCTTCTCTCCCTCTCTCCCTCCCTCCCCTCGTCCTTTTCTCCCTCCCTAACTTCTCTCCCTTCCACCCATCCCTCCCTACCTTCATGCCTTCCGTCCCTCCTTCCTTCCTCTCCCTCTCCCTGGCGTCCTCGTCCCCCTCCCTCACTCCGTTCCCTCTCCCCCTCCTTCCATTCCTCCCTCCGTCCCTTCCCTCTCTCCCTCCCTCCATCCCCTCCTCCCCCCTCCCCCCCCAGCACGGAGACGTCCTCCCCCTGAAGATCGTCACCTACACCACGGTGTCTGTCTCCCTCTTCCTCCTCTTCCTCACCTTCCTGCTGCTCTGCCTCCTCCATCGGCTGCGCTCCAACCTTCACGCCATCCACAGGAACCTGGTGGCGGCGCTCTTCTTCTCCCAGCTCGTCCTGCTCCTCGGGATCAACCAGACGGAGAATCCGGTGAGTTCCGGCGCCCGGGGCGGGTTTTGACAGCACCGCCGCCTGGCGCCTAAGGTCCCCGGGCGTCAGCGCTGGTGCAGCTTGACCGCCGGCAAATCTTCTCAGTCGCCGCAGATTTCACTTGGACTTTGCACGGAGACTAATATTCAGCTAGTGATTTTTAATTTAATTTAATTTTTTTGTGCAATGATGTCATACGTCTAAATGCTAGCACTTGCAATCACCCTTAATGGGCGGAGAATCCAGTGCAACCGTGAGTTTCTCTCAATAATTACTGCAAGGATTCTTGCACTTCTGCAGCTTCACCAAAATATTTTACTTTATGGGTAAAATGAGCTCCACATGAAATACTGGATTCTAACTGTGTAATCCACTGGAAAAATAAGAGACACTTCAGTACTTATTCTTGGCTGGAGGCTGCAGGCTGGGTGGTGGAGGCTGCAGGCTGGGATGTGGAGGCTGCAGGCTGGGTGGTGGAGGCTGCAGGCTGGGTGGTGGAGGCTGCAGGCTGGGTGGGGGAGGCTAGAGGCTGGGTAGTGGAGGCTTGAGGCTGGGTGGTGGAGGCTGGGGGCTGGGTGGGGGAGGCTAGAGGCTGGGTAGTGGAGGCTGGTTGGTGGAGGCTTGAGGCTGGGTGGTGGAGGCTGGAGGCTGGGTGGGGGAGGCTAGAGGCTGGGTACTGGAGGCTGGTTGGTAGAGGCTACAGGCTTGGTGGGGAAGGCTGGTTGGTAGAGGCTACAGGCTGGGTAGTGGAGGCTGGTTGGGGGAGGCTGTAGGCTGGGTGGTTGAGGCTGCAGGCTGGGTGGTGGAGGCTGCAGGCTGGGTGGTGGAGGCTGAAGGCTGGGTGGGGGAGGCTAGAGTCTGGGTAGTGGAGGCTGGTTGGTGGAGGCTGCAGGCTGGATGGTGGAGGCTGCAGGCTGGGTGGTGGAGGCTGGAGGCTGGGTGGGGGAGGCTAGAACCTGGGTAGTGGAGGCTGGTTTGTTGGAGGCTGCAGGCTGGGTGGTGGAGGCTGCAGGCTGGGTGCTGGAGGCTGGAGGCTGGGTGGGGGAGGCTATAGGCTGGGTAGTGAAGGCTGGTAGGTGGGGGCTTGAGGCTGGGTAGTGGAGGCTGGATTGTTGACGCTGCAGGCTGTGTGGTGGAGGCTGGAGGCTAGGTGGTGGAGGCTGGGTAGTGGAGACAGGTTGGTGGAGGCTGGAAGCTAGAGGCTGGGTGGTGGAGGATAGAGGCTGGATGTTGGAGACTGGAGGCTGGGCGGTGGGGGCCGGGGGCTGGGGCTGGGCGGCGGAGGCCGGAGGCGGCGAGCTGGAGACTTGGGTGGTAGAGGCCGGGTGGTGGAGGGTGGAGGCGGCGAGGTGGGGACTGAGCGGTGGAGGCTGGGCGGTGGATGTGGTGCATCAAGCCTCTCGGGCCTCCATCGCTGTTTGTCTGGCCTGCGGGCGCTGACAGGAGCTTCAGGGTCCGGCGGGCGTGGCCCACCTGAGACTCCGCCTTTGTTTGACAGATTAAGTGTTTTGCCGCTTCACTAATGAGCGCTACGTTTAGGAATGTGCTGCGCGCCGCGCCTCCCTCCAGGCACCAGGCTGCCAGTTCATTCCATTTCAGCCCCGAGGTTCCGGGGATTTGGCCCCGAACCCTCGTTTATAGGGTGGAGAGCTTCAGGGGGTGGTGGTTCGTTATCGCTGGGTTTAAAATCTGGAGCTGCAACGGGTTTGTGTTGCGAGGGAATGGAGGGCGATTTTGAGAGTCCGGCCACAGCAACAGACGAAAACTGGCGCACGTACACACACACACACACACACACACACACACACACACACACACACACACACACACACACACACACACACTCATATACATATATACATAAACAACAGACCTACACATAAAGACACAATTCAATTTAATTCAATGTCTGTGACACACTCACAGACATTTGTGTGCACACATAAACACACATACATGGCAACATGAACAATAATAGACGCACACACACACACACACACACACACACACATATTGCTAACTACGAAAACACAATAATAGACGCATATCACACAAACACAACACGAGGCAACATGAACAACACGCAAGCATGCACGCACGCACGCACACACACACACACACACACACACACACACACACACACACACACACACACACACACACATACACTTGTCCCTCCAGTAGCAGAGGCATGCTGGGACAGGTGTGTCTCCAGTCCTCCTCATGGCGATGAAACGCTGCAGAGTTTTCCCCAAAACAACGTCTTAGTTTTCACTGGAAGAGTGAAAATATCATTAATCTGCTAATTGACGGGTAATCCTCTTTACGAGCAGCAGGAGATGTGTGTCAAAGTCTAACCCCGCCAATAATACTAATAATAAAAATAATGTATTATTATTATTATTATTATTATTATTATTATTATTATTAATAATAATAATAAATATTATAATAATATTAATAATAATAATAATTATTATTATTATTATAATTATTATAAATAATACTGCAAATAATAATAATAATAGTAGTAGTAGTAGTAATAATAATAATAATAATAATAATAATAATTATAATAATGATCATAATCATAATAATAATAATGTAATTACCACAAAGAACTTTGTTATTACAAGAACTTCATTACTGTACTTAAGTACATTTAAAATGTTTCTTACCGGTACAGTATATTTAATTTATTTGGACTTTCACTCCACCACCTTTCAAAGCAAATATCTATACTTTTCACTCTTTTACTTTTTTAAATTTGGATTTCTATTTATATACATTTAGTTTTAATAATTTATATTTATTTCCTTGTACAATCTTTTTTAAAATCAGGATTTCTATTTTTAGATCCATCGAAAAGTACATACTGTAAATATGTACGAAGTACATACTTAACAGTTTACAGTGACTTAAGGAAAAGCTCAGATGACGTCTTCGACCGCTGCTGATTATTATGATGATTATTTATGATTATTATTATTATATATTAGTAGTAGTGGTAATACTTCACATTTTTCAAACTGGTTCTATACCAGAAATCTTCAGTAAACCTCTTTTGTGGATTAGTTATTGAGTTAGTTAGTTATCTTGACTGTGGTTGACTCCCAAGGATTGAAAAATAAGGTCTAGGATGAAAGAAATATGTTTTCCTCCAATGGATTGATGGATTGATTGAGTGATTGATTGAGTGATTGATTGATTGATTATAAAAAAATATTGTACAATTTATTCCCCCATATTGCCCATTCTTAGCTTGGACACCTTTGAATTAGGATTTGTTTAAACCAAACAGTTGAATAATAATTAATTAATAAATTAAATTAAATTAACTAAAAATAAATTTAAAAAAATAGAAATAAAATAAATAAATAGATAAGGGGGATTCCATTTTAGTTTTCAGCCCCAATAATCCCCATGACAGATTCCTAGCACATTGCAGAATAAAACCATTCTGACTCTGATTCTGATTCTGATTCTGACTCAGACTCAGACTCTGACTCTGATTGTGATTCTGACTCAGACTCAGACTCTGACTCTGATTGTGATTCTGACTCAGACTCAGACTCTGATTGTGATTGTGATAAATCAACATTGTAAGGAGGAGGAGAACCCTTCCTCCTCTCCGCTCTGACATTAGGAATGACTTTGACTCACTCTTCACCTGTTGAATCATGGACAAAGCAATTACACTGTTTATGTCTGTGTGTGTGTGTGTGTGTGTGTGTGCGTGCGTGCGTGTGTGTGTGCGTATCATGTGTTGGGTGTGTTTATTGTGTTTTTGTAAGTGTGTGTGCCTGTGTGTGTGTGTGTGTGTGTGTGTGTGTGTGTACTGTATCACTGTGTGTCAGAACTGTGGAATGCTGTCAGTGTGTGCGCCCACGGCCGTTTGGACGGGTGATTTATCATCCTGTCTCGGTAGTCTATCTCTCTCTCTCTCCTTCCCTACCTCTCTCTCTCTCTCTCTCTTTCTCTACCTCTCTCTCTCTCTCTCTTTCTCTATCCCTCTCTCTCTCTCTTTCTCCCTCTTTCTCTCTCCCTCTATTACACCTCTGCCAGGACCTTCCCAGATACGGAGTTCAGAGAGATTGAGAGAGAGAGAGAGATAGGGAGAGAGGGAGCGAAAGAGGGGACGGAGGGAGGACGGGAGAGAGAGAGAGAGGAGGGCGGGATCGGAATAAACGTGTGTTTGTCTCATGTCACTCTGTTGCACGTTTTGTTCCGAGGGGCACGAGTCATCGGTGCAAGAACACAGGCCAGGTGATGGTTGAGGGAATGGAGGGAGGGAGGGAGGGATGGATGGAGGGATGGATGGAGGGATTGATGGGTGGGTTGAGGGATAGGTGGATGGAGGGAGGGATGGATGGAGGAGGGATAGAGGGAGGGAGGGATGGATGGAGGAGGGATGGATTGATGGAGGGATGGATGGAGGGAAAACGACAAACTGAGAAAACAAATCAATACTGACAGATTTCTCTTTCACCGTCTCACTCGTTCTCTCTCTCTCTCTCTCTTTCTCTCCCCTCTTCTCTACATCTCTCTTTGTCTCCATCTCTCGCTCTCGCTCTCTTTATTTTATTTTTGCCTCTCGTGTCACACCATCCCATCTCTCTATATTTCCTCTCTCTCTCTCTCTCTCCACACTCCTTCTTTGCCTCTCCCTCTTTCTTTCTTTCTTTCTTTCTTTCTTTCTTTCTTTCTCTCTTTCATTCTGTCCCTTTCTCTACACACAATCCTCTCAATCCTCTCTCCTCAATCACTCTACACTTCCTCTTATTTCCTCTGGCCTTCCTCTCTCTCTCTCACTCTCTCTCTCTCTCTCTCTCTCTCTCTCTCTCTCTCTATCCCTCTCTCTCCCTCTCTCTTTCCATATTCTTATATCTTTCATTTTGCATCTTGTGTCACCTTTCCCACCTCAAATCCTACTGCTCTAAAACCCCTCTCTTCTTTTCTTCTTCTTCCTTCTCCCTCCCTTTCTCCCGCTCTCTCTCTCTTCCTCCGCCATCCGCCTCTCCCTCTCGCTCGCTCTCTCTTTCCTCTCTCTCTCTCTCTCTCCCTCTCTCTCTCTCTCTCTCTCTTTGCATACTGTTCAATCTTTCATCTTTGCCTCTCGTCACTTTGTCCTCCATACAATCCTATTTCTCTGCATTTCCTCTGCCCCCTCTCCCTCTCTCTCACCCGCTCTCTCCCCCGCTCTCTCCCCCTCTCTCCCTCCCTCCATCCAGTTTGTGTGCACGGTGATAGCCATCCTGCTGC
>NC_137208.1:7138607-7161107 GCF_960531495.2 Zeus faber
CCCTTGTCCTCCAACCCCCTCAGCCCTGCTCTCAGAATGGCCTTCCTCCTGCTGCTGCTCATCAGCGCCACCTGGCTGCTGGGACTGATGGCCGTCAACGGCAACGTCATGACCTTCCACTACCTGTTTGCTGCCTTCAGCTGTCTGCAGGTGACACAACAGTGTGTGTGTGGGTGTCTGACGGACATTTGTGGAAACATTGATGATCTCTCACCCGGATTCACTGTATTATTATTATTATTATTATTATTATTATTTATTTTTGTTTTTATAAATACCATTATTTTTTTTATTCATATTATTATTATAAGTGTTTTTATTGTTGTCACATTATTATTATTATTATTATTGTTATTGTAATTAATAATAATAATATTAATGATAATAAAATACTTAACCATTATACTGGACAAATTGACACAAAAGACCATTTAATTGTTCTGTTAATATTTCTGGATGACCTGACCTACTCCATGACTGTGACACGTCAACATTTTTCTTAAAATTGTTCCAACCTACCCTTCCTTATTTCCTCTACCCTCTTTCTCCATCTCTCTCTCTCTCTCTCTCTCTCTCTCTCTCTCTCTCTCTACCGCCACCCCTCCGTCCATTCAGGGAGTGTTCATCTTCTTCTTCTACGTGGTCTTCAACAAAGAGGTGAGGAAGAACCTGAAGAACGTCTTCACCGGGAAGAAGACGCTGGCGGACGAATCCAGCACCACCAGGGCTTCTCTGCTCACTGTGCGTCTGACACGCACACGCACGCACACACACGCACACACACACACACACTAGGCTTGTGCCGATTTGCGGTCGTGTCGTATATCGACGATCAAAGGGACAATCGACATTTTTTGCCAATATTAAGGCCATTATTTCAACTGACTTACTATCACAGCTAAGAGAATCTCTTTAATCTGCACCCAACTGAGCATTTACAGATGTTTCTGGTGGAGCGGCATCTCCGCCCGCTGAGCTGAATGTTAAACAGAACAAGATAGCACAGACACACAGGCCTTTAAAAGGGAGACGTTGTTTGAACAGAGGAGACTGTCATTCATTTTTTTTTACGTTTGAAATATTTAAAGTTAAATGTTCACACTCCACCCGGAATCCCACGCACACGCACACCGAGCCTAAAAAAATGCATAATTTTTTAAATCTTTTAAAGAACAATAATAATGTACTTTCTAATAGTTTTACATCCTTAGTAATTTATCATTTTTATATCCTTAATAATCTGATAATTTTATATCAGATTATTCATTTTAATATATAATCAACACATTGTAATTAATTCATAATAATTGACTCACCATTCATATTGTTTAATCTTTCTCTCTTGTCCATCACAATGTGAATTTTAACACAGCAGGGGGTGTGTGTGTGTATGTTTACTTTTTATTTTTTTGCTGTACAGGCTTCTTGCCAACATTTTTTTAAAATGTTTATTGTACTCTCATCGTTGTGCTTCACTGTTTATTTTCATAAGTTATTTTATAGGACGGTATATTTTATTTCAGGACACAATCTTTTATTTTTATTTATTTATTTATTTATTTTTAATCCAAATTCATTTTTTGTTGTTTTCTGCTATTTAAGGTGATATTTGTTGTTCATCATTAGGTTAAGTGTTTATCGACAGATTTTCTTTTTTGTGCAGTTAATTTTATTTGTGAACTGTTTGCATTCTTCCAATACACACATGTTGCCATTTTCTTTTTTGATATACCTCATCTTTTATCATGTTATATTGTATTACATAATAATCTCTCCACCTGTCTATCCACCCATCCACCCATCCCTCCACCCGCAGCGCTCTCTCACCTGCAACAACACGTTTGCGGAGGACGGGCCCCTGTACCGCTCGGCCATCGGGGAGTCGATGGCCTCGCTAGACAGCACGCTCAGGTCAGCCAAGAGCCGCAGCAGCTACCTGGTGTACACACTCAGGTACACACACACACACTGACGCATGGCCGCTAGCGCACTGCTGCATGACCAGGACGTGTGTGTGCGTGTGTGTTGTAATATCCGCACACGTGAGTGTTTGCGTGTTTTAATTCTTGAACGTGTGTGTGTTTGTGTGTGTGTGTGTGTGTGTGTGTGTGTGGTAATGGATGTGGGGTGTGTGTATGTGTGTTGGTATAATTTGGGTGTAGGAAGTAGGTTTGTTGGACGCATTTGTTGGGGTGGATGGGTGTGTGTATGTGTACGTGTGTATGCGTGTGTGTGTGTGTGTGTCTGTTATCACGCATGGCGCAGGGATTGTTTTGCATAGAAGGTGTGAGGATATTATGGGTAATGCGGTCTTTTCCATCTCCTTCCTATTCCTCGTTCTGCATGTCGGGTCATCGTGAACATACTAACCATACACACATACACACACAGGCATGCACACATGCACACATACACACACACACACACACACACACACACACACACACACCACTCTGTCCCTTTATCTCCCACTTCCACGCATGCTGCAGCAGAACGATCTCCTCTTGATTCCTTTTTGCTACGCTGGCGCACGGCTTTGCACATTCCAACTCATATTTAGGATTTATAACCACCCGCCACATCAATCAACGGCCCTCGCCTCGTGTTTTAGCAGCAGTTTCACTTCAACACTTTAGGGGGAGGTTACGACGTGAAAAGTGTTTCATGTTTCGAGGGCCGAAGAAAATAACTGTAAATCAAGACAATTGAAGACGTCAAAAACAAAATGGATTCAAATGGCGGGGAGACCCCAAAAGATGTTTTTTCCACCCTCCTCTATGGATATCATGTTGAACGGTGTTGTGCTCTCCAGCTGTGAGGGCTTTGCGTCGGGGTTTGTTTTGGGTTGTCGGGTGGGGTTGCATCTAGCGGGTATTTTAAAGTGTTTTACGGAATCACCGTCCTGCTGTGATTGTACGCCAGGACTCGTAAAGCTGTCACCTGGAAACACAAGCCGACTTCAGGGTCAATGAGCGCTGTACAGGGTGTGTGTGTGTGTGTGTGCGTGTGTGCGTGTGTGCGTGCGTGCGTGCGGGCGTGTGCGCGCGTGTGTGTGTGTGTGTGTTTGTGTGTGAGAGACAGGGGGGAAGGTGTTCAGACTTTTAAGCCTTAATAAATCTTCAAATAAGATAAAAATGCCATAAAACCTTATTAATTCCGGAGGGAAATTAAAAAAAAAAAAAAAAAACCTATGCAGCTGAGGAAGAGATCCGAATTAAAATGAGAGGAAAAGAAAAGAAATAACACACACACACACACACACACACACACACACACACACACACACACACACACACACACACACACACACACACACACACACACACACAGACACTCTCAGATATCTATGTACACAGTGAACTAGTAAGCCCTATATGGGCGAGCAGCAGTCAGGTCTGCGGTAAGTACAAGGTAGAGTTTTGCAGCGTTACTAATACAAGAGGCTTTCAGTTCAGACATTCATATGTTGGTATCAGCGTCAAATAACAACTGTCAAATAGTGGAAAACTGTACAGGGATAAAAGCAGCCCATAATAACAGTATTCATAAGGGTGATAAAACGGAGTGATCCTAATATTACATCAGTCCGAGTAAGTAGCAGTAACAGTCAAAATATTTATACTCCAAGGTGGTATTATGGTGTCTCTGTGCCATGTGCTCCAGTATTCTGTTTGAAAACTCACTCCGTAGCCCCTCTGTCGTGTCTCTGTGTGTTATTCCAACTTTGCTCTGCGGTCGTAATGTCGCAGTACTATCACATTTTATTCAGAATCGCCGCATCGCAGCGCGCACCAAAACCTTTCTCGACCTCGGCACGAGGTCTCCGCTGCGAAGCGTCGCGACGTCCCGTTTCTAGTGCCGTACGTGAGCCCGGACGAGGCCAAACGCTACAGCTGGTTGTTGCAGAAGCGCAAAAGAGTCAACGAGGCCCCGGAGAAGCTGATGAGGTGCGCTTTTTCGATATAACATACGGAGGGTTTGGTGGAGCTGGTTGCACCGTTGGAGCTCAATGGGGCGACCGTCGGGGCTCCTTTAAGTCCGGCATAAGCATTAACTCTAACACGAGCCTCATTAAAAAGCATTACCTGCGTCCCCCTATTTGATTTTTTTTTTTGTTTAACCCCCGTCAGAGACGGGGGTTGTCAGGTTGAAGCAGGAATTCAACACACACACACACACACACACACACACACACACACACACACACACACACACACACACACACACACACACACACACTCTATCCCCCTGTGGCTGTTGGCTCGTCTCCAGACGCTTGCAGACGCTTCCCTCAGATCAGCCTTCAGAGTCTCCCCTCGCTGCAGCCCTGCAGCCCAAACAGACAGGTGTTCAGGCACGAGGGAGGTGGAGGTGGAGAGGAAGGACTGGGGGGAGGGGGGGCTCATCCAAAGTTCCCTTTTTTAGGGGGGGCTCTTTTGGTCATGTTAATATTGACTAATATATAAATATATATTTTTTAAATTTTATTTCTAATCAGCGGTGCATTTTAGGACGCTCCCCAAACACACGGTGCATCCGTAGAGGGCAGAGCAGTTCCTCTTGTTAGGTGGAGGCTAAATTCTGGTGAAAAATAAGGTTGTAGCTCAGTGTCTGTGTCCACGATTGAAGGCGCAGCTCCATGTCTTGAAGTACTCCAAGTTCTGTTTGTCGGCTACTGATGCCCGTGTGAATACCTGCCCTTACCAAAATCCGGAACATTGCAGGAGCGGCGCATCCATAGCTACCGTCATGTCAATAATAGTTAGGAATGTCAAAAATCGTGTTGCATTGTAATTATGATAATACCAAAAAAACGTATTTGCTGAATGATTGTGTGTGATGGAGAGAGAGAGAGAGAGAGAGAGAGAGTGAGGAGGATGGAGAAAAGGAAAACCTATGTATTGTCATTTTATCCCCGAAAATAAATCCTGTATTAGCTCTTGTTGAAATCATGTGTGTTTTCCCCCTCGCCCTCCGGGTATTAGAAGCCGCTTCCGAAGAAACTTTCACAACCTCGTTGAATTATTTTGCTTCCATAATTCTCCTCTCTCTCTCTCTCTCTCCCTCTCTCTCTCTCTCCCCTCCGGTTCCTTCGTTCCGCCGGAGGGGAGGAATATTTCAACCTCGGTGGAGGAGAGAGAGAGAGAGAGAGATTAAAGGGACATTTCGCTGCTTCCCCGCCTGTTTGATGCCGCACGGCGGTTCGGGGGCGGTGCAGATGTTTGGCATCGCCGGTCACATTTGATCGAGTCGGGGCTTGAACGCTCTCTCCCCTCCTCTCTCTCTCTCTCTCTCTCTCTCTCTCTCTCTCTCTCTCTCCTTTTTGAACCTCCTCTCATCCTTTTTTCTCCGCTGTCCTCTTTCTTCCCTCTCTCCGCGCCATCCCTCTCTCCGGCGGTCGGCCGCCTGCTTGGCCCGCTCCGCCTGTTCTTCCCTTTCCCACGTGTCCGTCCTCGTCCACCTTTCTCACAGCGTGTCCCTTTTCTTGGTTTTATCACCCCCTTTTCTCGCGCTCTCTCTCTCCCTCTCCCTCTCCCTCTCCCTCTCTCTCCCTCCCTCCCTCTCCCTCCCTCCCTCTCTCTGTGTTGTGAACATTTAAAACTTCTTTGTTTTAAATGTTGACACATTTATGGGATAAGTCCCATAATTATCAAAATCCTTCACAAAACGAGGTTTAAATGTTATGTATTACGATATCTTTAAACACGTGACAGTTTTGTCTCGTGTGCCGGATAAAATAATGCTCATTATTATTGTGATTATTGTGATTGTTATGATTATTGTGATTGTTATGATTATTGTCATTGTTATGATCATTGTGACAACGGATAATGGTAAAATCATTCAAAGTAAAACTCTTGCTGGTCGGTGCAGGGAGGATTCGGGGCTGAAGCCCAGTGTGTCGTCAGGAGCGGCTAAAGGACACACGGACCTGGACGGACCGCTCTTCCACCGGAACGGCACCAAGGGAGACGGTGAGAAACCACCGGGAGTCGACCGTCTCCGGCTTTTACAGACTCCCATACTGTAGATTATTATGGGTGATTTAGTATTGGATTATCTAATATTTTTCACGGCATATTTCTGCGTTCTCTTGTTATTTTATTTCGCCTGGGTTAAGGGTCGTTCATGTTTAAGCATTGGTAGTTTATATATATGTTTCCACGTCGCCCCGGGAGGTCGCTATTGTATTTGTTGCCACGGTAACAGCTAATGATCCGAATCGGCATGAAACACGTTGCACAGACGGACACACCTGCGCGGTTGCCGCATGGCACCCGCTCAGACATTAAGCGCCCGCCCCCAGCCCGGGCAGCCATCTTGGTTTGCTTCCGCCGCACGGCGCTGAGTCTCCCTCCCTCCCTCCCCGGCTCGCTGCAGACTCGGACTCGGACAGCGAGCTGTCGGCGGACGAACACAGCTCCTCCTACGCCTCCTCGCACTCCTCCGACAGCGAGGACGACGACGTCGACGTCAAGCCCAAGTGGAACAACGAGCGGCAGCCCGTGCACAGCACGCCCAAAGGTACGGCGCGGGGGGGGTTTAAAGGTACGGGTGAGGGCTTCCACTCCCCACGGGGGGTCGAAGGGTAAAGCACGGTGCATTCCTCGAACAACCCCTCGGGGGGGGGGGGATCCGACCCACGGGCGTGTTTTCGGATTTGGTGTAAAGCCGGCTTTAGGAGTATAAGTACAAAAAGACAGAGACAAAATGTTAAAGTGCAATTCATCCGCTAAGAAAAGCGGTCGCAAATATAAACGTTTTTAGCGGCGCATTTAGAGCGGTGAGGAGCGCGGCCGCGTCTCAACGGGATGGGTCTCCCTCCTGCTCCCTAGTCGACGCCGTGTCCAATCACGTGAGGCCTTACTGGCCGGCGGAGCCCACCACGGCCAGCGACAGCGAGGACCCGGCAGGCGGGGAGCGGCTGCGGGTGGAGACCAAGGTGAACGTGGAGCTGCACCCGGAGAACAAGCTCAACCACGTGGGCGAGCGAGAGAGGGAGCCTCCCCAGGAGAGAGAGCGGGAGACGGCCGGCAGCGGCAAGGAGGCGGCGCCCCCCAGCCAAACCAACAGCACCATCCACCAGCCAGAGCAGAGGAAGGGTAGGGACACGATTAGACCGTAGATACTGTCCATAGTAAGATGTGTTATTTAAAAGTCAATTGTTATTTTAAATAATTTCATTGTATTGTATTGTATTTAATTGTATTTGATTTGACTTAATTTGATTTGATTTAATTTGATTTTATTTTACCTCACTTCACTGAGTTGTATTACTCTGTATCGCACCCAAATGAACTGAATTAAACCGGGCGGGACTGAACTAAGACTGGACTGGACTGAAGTTAACTGAATTAAACTACACTAGACTAACATTGAATTGAATCATTGTATTACACCGTACTGAAATGGATCGGATCAGACCGGACTGAACTGGACTCAAATGAACTGGACTGGATGGATTCAACTGGACTGGAGTGGAGTCCATTTAGACCAGCCTGACTGGGCTGCACTGGACTCAACTAGACTGGTCTAGACTGGACTTGGTGGACTAAACTGGTCTGGACTGGACTAGACTGGTCTAGACTGGACTTGGTGGACTAAACTGGTCTGGTTTGGACTAGACTGGTCTAGACTGGACTGTAATGGACTAAACTGGTCTCGACTGGACTAGACTGGACTATACTGGTTTAGACTGGACTGTAATGGAGTGTACTGTACTGGACTAGACTTGACTGTATTTGACTAGACTGGTCTAGACTGGACTGTACTGGACTAGACTGTTCTATACTGGACTGTACTGGACAAGACTGGTCAAGACTGGACTGTAATGGACTAAACTGGTCTCGACTGGACTAGACTGGTCTAGACTGGATTGTACTGGTTTAGACTGGACTGTAATGGACTAGACTGGTCTTGACTTGACTGTACTGGATTAGACTTGACTGTACTTGACTAGACTGGTCTAGACTGGACTGTAATGGACTAAACTGGTCTGGACCGGTCTAGACGGGTGTAGACTGGACTGTACTGGTTTAGACTGGGCTGTAATGGACTAGACTGGACTGTACTTGACTAGGCTGGTCTAGACTGGACTGTACTGGACTGTAATGGACTCAACTGGTCTGGACTGGACTGGACTTTACTGGACTGAACTGGTCTGGACTGGACTAGACTGGTCTAGACTGGACTGTACTGGACTAAACTGGACTGTACTTGACTAGGCTGGTCTGGACTGGACTGTACTGAGCTAGACTGGACTGAACCCAACTAGACTTGACGGGATCAGACCAGTCTGGACTGGACTGTAATGGACTAGACTGTACTGGACTGTATTTGACTAGGCTGGTCTAGACATGACTGTACTGTACTAGACTGGACTGTAATGGTGGACTTAACTGGACTGTACTGGACTAGACTGGACTGAACCGGACTAGACTGGACCGGATCAGACCAGTCTGGACTGGACTCAGATGAGCTGTATTTAACTGCACAGAACTGATTCCCACTCTCTCCGTCTCCTTCTCCAGGCATCCTGAAGAACAAGATCAGCTACCCTCCTCCGCTCTCCGACAAGAACATGAAGAACCGCCTGAGGGAGAAGCTGAGCGACTACAACGCGCCCACGCCCACCATCACCTCGGCTCCACCCAACAACAACAACACCCCCACCTCCACCTCGTCGCCCCTCCCCTGCGTCAACATCATGACGCCGTCCTCCCACGACGCTGTGCGCCCGGGTCACCACGGCAACAACTCTGTGGTCAAGCCGCCGGTGGCGCCGCGGCCGCAGATCCCCGCCCCGGCGCCGACGCCCATCTACCGAGAGACCAACGGCGGCGTGTCCATGCACCTGAAGACCGGCACGGTGAACGGGGGCAACGATTCAGACTCGGAGTGAGTAGTCCAGCTGAGCACTGATGACGTCAGAGGCATCATAACGCCATTGAATCAGAATCAGAACCGCCAGGTAGATTGACATATACCAGGTATTTGTCATGGTGAGGATTGGTGCATTGCTACAAACAATTAGCATTAAAAACACATAAGGTTAAATAAAATGTTAATTTTAATTGCCAAATGTATAAAAAGAGCCAAAAACTACAAATCAGAGATATGTACAGAATGTACAAATTACAATTACAAATACAAATATACATACAAAATTAATCTAGAAATCTGTGATTGCAGAGATTTTTTTGCAGAAAATTTTGAAAAATTTAATTTTGCAATCAGAGAATTTAAGCTATTGTATAGACCGCAGCAGAACCGAAATGAGGCAACGGCTGCAGCAATTTTGCACACATTTTGCACTTCAGTTAACTGCAACTGCACTTAATTTTTCCCATCAATTTAATTTGTTTTTTTTTTATTTTTGTGGCTCTGTATATATAGATATTTTTTTTTTCATTCAAGACAAAGGCAAATTAATTCACCTTAAGCATGAAAACTCTGCCGTGGATTCCCAGGGAGGCCTACTTTAGACGTGAGGCTTTACAGCAACACAAAGTGACCTCAAATCCACCGCTTGTTCCTTTTTTTTTACACCCCTTAACGACCCCATGCTTAGCCCCTTTTTTCGACATTTTATTGTTTCTCCATTTGTTTCCGCACCAACGAATAACGACCTTTCCGCATGAGACACGGTTACACCTGCATGCATGACGACCACACCCTCTCCCTGCTCACGTTTAACATCGCATGTTCTCCCTCTCACTCCTCCTCTTTGCATCCTCCCTCCCTCCCTCCCTCCCTCCCCCTATCCGACGCACAGCGGAAGTAATGAGACTTCCATCTGACCCCGTTAGGAAGACCCAGACCAGCCTTCCCTTGTGAGAGGGGGAGAGGAGCGACCCGCTGAAGTAGAGGAGCAGAACGAACGAGAGAAAGAAAAGAGAGGGAGGGAGTACGGTGGGAAAGAAAGACTATTGATAAAGGACGGCAGGATCTGTAACCCCGTCTATCCGGACCGTTCTCTCTCCTGCCCCCCTCCCTCGTTCCTCCGTCCGCGGGAGGGGGGAGCAGTATTAGCCGCGGACCCCGAAGACCGCCCGAGTCGGGAAGGAAAAAAAATAATAATAAAAAAAGACTGACTTGCTTCGAAGATGATAAAGGGAACGGGGATGACAGAGACGGACGAGAGGTAGCGGTGGAACCTGTGCCGAAGCGGTGGAACCTGTGCCAAAGCCGCGAAAGGATCCAAGGAGAGAGAGGAGAATGGGTCGCGAAAATAAGTGATGACACCCTCCACCCCACCCCCCTCCTGAATGCGATGTACGAACCACTAGAAGCGACGGCTTCCTCGCCTGAGGTCTGCCCCCCCCCCCCTCCCGAGCGGGTCCGCAGGTGTTTTCTCAAACGCCGAGTTTGGGGGGGTGGGGGGTTGAGGGGTGTTCCGTGACTGGAAGAGCTCCGGTCCGTATTCACAGACTGCCTTGGCGGGACCCACGCTTCCGCACGGCCTCCGCGTGCGGAATGGTACGGGCCATTCAGAACCTTTTTGTAGTTTCCAAAGGGACTACAAGGACTACAACTACCCCCTTAGAGCATTTGGCCTCCTGTGTCAAGGAGGTTTGGATCGGGATGGAAGGTTGTGCACTCTGCAAGGACTTAGGAAAGGACATAGAAGAGGACTTAGAAAAGGACGTAGAAAAGGACTTTTTACAGGAGAACTTCTTATAAAAAGTCTTATAAAATGACTTGTTACATGTGAACTTCTTATAAAAGGACTTATTATAAAAGGAGTTATTATTGGAGAACTTTTAATAAAACGACTTATTATAAAATGTGTTATTATAGGAGAACTTCTTATATAATGACTTTTAAATGACTTAGTAAAGGACTTATTTTGGGAGAACTTCTTAAAAAAAGACTTATAAAAGGAGTTATTATGGGAGAACTTCCTATAAAAGGAAGTTTTAAAGAACTTAGAAAATGACTTATTATAGGAGAACTTATAAAAGGACTTCTAAAAAGACTTATTATTGGAGAATTATTTATAAAATGACTTATTATAGGAGAACTTCTTATAAAATAACTTATTGTAAGAGGACTTATAGAAGGACTTATTATAAAAGGACTTATTGGAAGAGGACTTATAGAAGGGCTTATTATAAAAGGACTTATTGTAAGAGGACTTATAGAAGGGCTTATTATATAAGGACTTATTGTAAGAGGACTTATTGTAAGAGGACTTATACGGGACATGGCCGCTGGGCCCAAGCACTGCTGTACCGCCACTCACCAAGTGCTCTTTCTCTTTGTTGAAACTCAGAGACGGGGTTTTTCCCGCTTTACCTCCAGCGCCTGATAACGTAACGTTACGTTCATATTCCTGAAGGTTAAAAAAAAAAAAGAAGCGGCTAATGCAAGCACGTACGACGGGAGGGAACCTGCTTCACCATGAGCAAGGATTAGCTGCTTTGAGTCTTTTCGGGAGGAGTCACGCCGCAAATCCAGTCGTCTGAGAACGATGATACGTTTTGAGATTAAATGTGTGCCTTTTTTTCTTTTCTTTTTTACCACATGCCTTGAGCAGAGACGTTATGCAGAAACACACACACACACACACACACATAAAGACAAATGTCATTTTTTTACGCTATGCAGATTAACCAAATGCATGAAACGATTTTGTCTGTAGTCTCAGACCCGGAATGTCCCCCGGCGCACGTAGGGCCGTGGACGGTCCATTCCCACGGGGCCGAAATGAGCGTGACGATGTGGGGCGGGGTCGTGTTTGTATCTGTCCGAGCGCCATGAACACTCCAAGCCCCTTCTCTTCCAGTGTCCCGGGGGCTTCCCCAACGTTCAGCTCCGACTAATTCTGTGCGAACGCCAGGGTTGGAGCCCAGAAACCCAGATCAAGTCCCAACTCTTCAAAGATCGGTTCGGAATTGTCATCAATTCCTTGGTTCAATTTATTATTTGCGTGGGATCCGTTGTGTCAGGTTAAATCACAATAAATCCACAATTGAACAATTTCAACAGAGTTTGGCTTCCCTAACTTTTGTAAAATGTGCTGAAAAATTATCTCACAAGTCAATATTTTTTAACACAATTGAGTGGAATTCAAGCTGAATTTAATTTGTACTTTCAGAATATTGACTTTTTAGAAATTATTTAACGATAACATGAAAATTTTAGTTTGTGTAATATGCAGAAATGATATATATACGCATGTATGTATATATATATATATATATATATATATACTGTATATAAACATAGAATGTCTTAATGCGGAAACTTACAATTCACTTATAATTCTCTTTGACATCAAAGTGAATTGACTCCAACCCTGGTGCGTTCTAAACCCAATACAGGGCAACCTTGTGTAAAGTTTACAGCTCACTGAATGCCTATAGCACACACACACACACACACACACACACACACACAATGCCCCATGAACACCCAGTGTTTTGCTTCCATGTAATCAATGCAGTTGATAAATGTTCTTATTTTTTTGTATGATCCAAGACACTGGAAATGTTTTGTAACATAATGTATATTTATTTTTTATGGTTTTAAGACACTGGAAGACAAAAAGATGATTGTGACTGTAAGATTAAAGATGACACATTGAATTTTTAACCGTCTTCCCATCGACATTTGACCACGACTGCAGCGGCGTCCTGCTACTCGGGAGAAGCTTCCACCTCATACAAAGATTCAATGCACCATCGGCTTTTTCACGACCTGTTATGTGCTTGAATCTGGAGGTGGCCATTATGGACGGGTTTATAAGACTACGTGGGAGGGCTTTAAACTGCATTTAAGCTCATGGCCACTAGATGCTGCTCCAGAATTCTGTATTTCCTCTAATATGAACCGGTAGTCAAATAAAAATCGGGCCTTTAATAAATGCCGGGGGTGTGGCGCCTCCCAAGCAAGCAAATAAAAACAGTGTGTTTTTATTGTGCAGTAGATGTATTTGATTCACTCCATTTGCTACTACCGCATTGCAGGTCAAAGATCGCTTCTTGGGGCAAGTGCCCAGCTGTTATTGATCTTGCGCTCCGGCACTCTAAGCGGGAAGTGGTGCGTTCAAGGCAATCTTGGAAAAGTGTAATTCCCCCGTTGGCTACCACCACAAGTGCGGCTTTTAGGGTAGCTACTTTCTCTTTTTTCACCATACATGTGATTGCATGGCACCCAAACGGAAGCTTGATTTAAAATTCATACGAAAGTATGATCAAATATGCTATTAAACAGAGGGAATTAGATGTAAAAGCCTGCCTCTAATAAAGGCCCGCTTACAAAATAGGCGTGGTACCCTCTGCAGTTTCGGTAAATAAAGGCCCCGGTCACTATTTGAGGAAATATGCTATCTCATACCGTTTTTACACCAAAATTAGTGAATATACCTGCTAAAACATACCTTTAAATTCGGGTAAACCTGCTAAAAATAGCCGATTGATGCTGTTCCCATTGCCAGTGAACGAGTATGCCTTTCTTTATTTCTGGTGTCACGTTGGGCATCACGAACACCCCGGAAAAGGGGCGTGTCATGGTTTCAGTGTGTTTGGGGAAAAAAAGTACTACCCAAATACTTCCCATTTTTATTTTTGGTTCTAAAAGGAATTTAAAATAATGATACAGGGATATTCCTGTCTATTAACCCGCCGGCGTCCGGAACTTCAGCGCGCGACACATCGCGCAGATAAATGGGCCAAATGTATCGTGTCGACCCGGGTGTCCTGTTCACGTCAGAGCCGATCGGAGCTGGAGCCGATAAAAACCTCCCACTATTGCTGAGTCATTTGACCCGGGAATGAAACCCGGGTTTTTTCCTTTCCCACCGATGACAATTTCCGGGTGTTACCGGGTTTTTGGTGCAGTGGGAAAAAAAGGTTATCGGAGACAGTGGAAGTCAATGGAAAAAGAAGCAACTTTTCACCGCCCGAGTTTTTGAAACCTCGTCGCCGTAACGCCCGAACCGAGCTTTCAAATCATCTCTCAATCAGGGTTGACTCACAGAGGCCACGGACTTCCCTCTAAAAGCAAACATGCAAACACGTCTGGGAAAGATGAATGCTGTTGATTTGAAGAAACATGACTTTTATTTGTTTGTCTTTGATGGGTTGCAGATTTTCTCTTTGGGGCAAAATAGAATGAGAAGGACATTCCAGTTGGGGTGGAAAATACGTCAAAGCAATTAAAATGGGTTAAGTTAAACTGCGGGAAAGACAGTCAAATACAGTAAATGGACAGCAAGTGTGTGTGTGTGTGTGTGTGTGTGTGTGTGTGTGTGTGTGACAGAGATGGAGAGAGAAAATAATTGGATTTCTCTTGGTTTGATCTAGACTGCTGGAGAATGTGGACCAAAACACACATACACAGACACACATATATATATACAGTACATGTACTGTATATGTACAATATACTGTATGCACACACTCCATAATTCAAGCTCTGTTCTAACTGAATCTAAACACAGGCCCACTCACGCCCTGTGCAGTCCATCTGTCTTCCTGCCGGTCCCTCCTTCTAGGGAGCAGCAAGCGTTTTTTTTTGTTTTTTTTTACTTTCTCTGAACCTTGTAAATAAAAGAAGGGCTTTCTCCACAATCCGCGAGGGCGTTACGCACGTACACATCCCGTCACATCCAACCACAGAAAACCGTAAGAAACAGCGCGGCGGATCCGCTGCTTTGTCAACCAACTTTGAGCGAGTGCGACAGCCACTTCCCCCAATGTGCCGTACTGCACCGAATGTTACCTCCTTTTTTCAAGTTACTAGTTCTGTTATCAGAGCGTCTTCTGAAATGATACGGGACATTGCATAACCCAGCGGAATTGAATTTTAAGAAAACATGCCAAGCCAATGATGCCAAAGATGCCTGTAAGAAGTGCTGTTTAGGGAAATGACATTAGCGTTGTACTGCTCGATTGTCTCATGTTGGACCAAAGGCAACCGGATTATTATTTCACCCTATATTTTATTGATCTATAAATCATAGTGGTGACTTGTATAGTATATAATATAATATAATAATATATGTTCTACTATAGCAGAATGACGGAGGCCTCATACCGACGTGGCGGCTCTTGGTCTTTTACTTCATAACAAATGAACACTTTATTTTTTGGGCCGCCCCCGCGTCTCTGTTATCTCCCGTTTTAAAAGAGCAGCAGAGCCTTCCTTCCAAACAGCCCGGCTGCGGCGTCCGTCCGTCCGTCCGTCCGTCCGTCCGTCCGTCCTCAGGAATGCTGCCTTCCGACGTGCGCGCGGAACCAGATAAGGTACGACGCACTTTAACAGCAGCGGATCAAAGAGCCGGGGAAGAGAAATGGCCGCGTTGGATCCAGACCAAAGGAGCCGCGGTACACACGCACACACTCACACGCACACTCACACGCACACACACTCACACGCACACACACAAATGGGATCTGTAAGTGAATTATTTCACGATGAGGCTTGAACTTGAGCGTCAGACACTTCTGGTATTAGAGGATGATCAGTAACTGGCATTCCTCCCTGGCCTCCGGATCCCAGCGGAGATTAACTGGATGGACCGGGGTCACACGGAGGGTTCACTGATGTAACGTTTGAGGGAGCGGCGCGGGTCGGCTTATTTATTGTCGAGTGAGTTTTTAATGCCTTCTCCCGGGACCCGGGGAATGTATTTCTCTGCCTATAGTCCGACACGCGCACGCACGCACACGCGTGCGCACACACACGCACAGATCACAAGTGCACTCACCACATGCATCGAGTGAGTGAACAACAGCCAGGTAAATTATTCAAAGTCTCAGTTTGGTGCACACACACGCACGCACGCACACACACACACACACACTCACATACAGAGTGGCGAATGCCATGGTAAATTATTATTGCCCAGTGGAACAAAAGACGACAGAGTCAAGTTTCAGAGGCTTGTTTCCTCCAACCAGGTGAGATTAAGACTCCTTACAGTGTTCAACAAGCCCCAGGGTTTCAAGGACAGGGAAGGTGCACGACTAATGAAAATAATAATAATAATAATGATAATGATAATGAATTATTATTATTATTATTATTATTATTATTATTATCAGCATTATTATTATTGAAATTATAATCATAATTATAATAATGAAAATACATTTTAATATGAACAAATTGTATTATTTCAAGAAAAAAACGGTTGTCCTATTACATTGAGAAACTTTAAATAAACATACCCCATGAACTTTAATTGGTCATTAAATTAGTGCTTGAAATTCTCACGTCCACCTTGCAATTTGGACTCCACTGAGTTACTGAGACACATGGCAGGTACTTTCATGTAGAAAGGTACTGCAGGTCTTCTGTTTAGTACAACGTAAGATTAATTATGATTTAAAACACTTTGTACATACAATCAGGAGTAACATGGGGAGAGATATTCTCTATTTATTCTATTTTCTATCCTACTCTACTGAAAGAGGTAAATAGCCTCCATGGCATTATATTTGGAACCATAACAATATCTAAACTTAAATAAAATATCTGACGCGGAAAGGTAAGCCTGGTCTTGCAACCCGAGCCCCGGCGGAGGCAGCGGTGACAGGCCCGGGCCCCCAGGTGTCTGGGGGCCCTGCTCCATGTGACCTCCCGGCCTCCCTCCATCTCCCCTCCACCTCCGGCAGAGGCTTTCAATTATTCAACCTGCACACAGGCACACTTGGCAGCAAGAAAGAGAGAGCGGAGGGTTCAGAACGCTGCATGTGCACCATCTGCTGGAGAGGAGTCAGTGTCTCTCCTCCCCAGAAAATATCTTCTTATACTTCTCAACTTTTCTCATGTCTTAAAAGTGGTTGGTTTACCCATCAAGCTACAGGATCAGTGTTTAATATAGACAAAATGTTCAGAAATATTATTTATATTTTATAAATATATAATATAAAATTATATATATATATATATATACATATATTAATATGATTATGATGCAGGTATTCTATATATATAAAGTTTATCCAAATATATTTAAACAGTGTCTCCACAAATTTCCATTTTCCGTCAAAGTGAACTTTTGATATAGAGGTTAATTTTTCATTTAACTTGTGTTTATTGTATATGACCATTTTTTTCAAATGTTTTAGTTATATCTGTTAGAAATATTATCTATCTGTCTGTCTATCTATCTATCTATCTATCTATCTGTCTGTCTGTCTGTCTGTCTGTCTGTCTGTCTGTCTGTCTCTCTATATATCTGTCTGTCTGTTCATTTGTCTATCTGTCTGTCTGTCTGTCTGCCTGCCTATCTATCTATCTATCTATCTATCTATCTATCTATTTATCTATCTATCTATCTATCTATCTATCTATCTATCTATCTATCTATCTATCTGTCTATCTGTCTGTCTGTCTGTCTGTCTGTCTGTCTGTCTGTCTCTCTATATATCTGTCTGTCTGTTCATCTGTCTATCTGTCTGTCTGTCTGTCTGTCTGTCTGCCTGCCTATCTATCTATCTATCTATCTATCTATCTATCTATCTATCTATCTATCTATCTATCTATCTATCTATCTATCTATCTATCTATCTATCTGTCTGTCTGTCTGTCTGTCTGTCTGTCTGTCTGTCTGTCTGTCTGTCTGTCTGTCTGTCTGTCTGTCTGCCTGCCTGTCTGTCTGTCTGTCTGTCTGTCTGTCTGTCTGTCTGTCTGCCTGTCCCTCTGTCCGTCTGTCTTCCCATTAACTAGCAGATAGAAAGCTTCCATCTTTTACAAACATGGTTGATTACTGTATATCATTAACCTCCTGCTTCCAACCGACTGTTCCTCTAATTGACTTTTAATTCTCTGCTTGTTGCATAATTAGACAGTGTTGTGCAACCCTCTGGAAAAGGGACGGGATTAAGAGCTTTTCAAATGTGTGTGCGTGCGTGTGCGTGTGTGCGTGTGTGTGTGTGCGTGCACTAGTGTGTGTGTGTGTGGGTGTGTGTGCGTGTGTGTGTGTGTGCATGCGCGCGCGCGTGTGTGTGTGTGTGTGTGTGAGTGTGTCAGAAAGACGAATCCCAAACACTCTCCTGTGTCCTGGACAGTCTCTGGGAACTCTGGTCCAAATGGACGCGATCCCACCGGAGCTCTTTAAGATTTAGGATTTAAGATTTGCTCTGAGAATGTGCCAGAAAGAGAGAGAGAGCGAGAGAGAGACAGAGAGAGAGAGAGAGAGAGAGAGAGAGAGAGAGAGAGAAAGGCGGGGACAGTTTTTTTGTGAGCCTTTCAGATTTGCGGCCCTAACATACATCACAAAGGGCTTCATTCTAATAAGAACGGCCCTCCATCTGAGTAACTCATCAAACAAATCTTTTAAGAGAAGGAGGAACTGAAGAAACTGCAGACAATGGTGTAAGTATTTTAAAATCAATTCTGCTGTTTTCCTTTCTAAAAAAAAAAAAAAAAAAAAAAAGGTTTGCAGCAGATAGACTGTAGGCTGTATGTTTCTCCAGACAAAACCAATAAAAATTGTGTGTTTTTATTGTAGATTGTATTTACTTTATGTTATTTTTCAACATTTACATGGAAATAAAATATCCCCACACGGCAACGAAAATCAGGACAAACTTTTAAATCTAGATCTAATATGAGTGTAGATTCAGAAAGTGGATTGCTTATTTCTCACCTAAAATTTGTTCAGAAACCGGTTCTGGTGAACTGATGAGGTGAAATCAGTGAAAGTTACAGAGTAAACACACCAAACCGGACAGCCATGCTCAAACCCCCCATTGGCTCACAGAACCCGGGGCCTCGGGAGGGTGGCTCCTCCCACCCAATCAGAGCGTCCTGGAACACAATGGTTTAGAGGCATGTTGCAATGGTTAGAATGCATCATCTTAGTGGTGTTTTCAGCAGAAGACTCCAAAAGCCTGTTTTGGGGACCTCAGAGACCTATGTTACCTTGTTGTAAAGGAGTATAATAGGTCCTCTTGAACATACATTGTCTGGCAGAAAGATAGATAGACAGACAGACAGACAGACAGACAGATAGATAGAAAGATAGATAGACAGACAGACAGACAGACAGACAGACGGATAGATTCTTTATTCCCAAATTCAAACCTGTTTTTATCCTTCTAACCCTCTGAACCCCAGTGACCTCTGCTTGCATCAACATCTTCAATCACATGATCCTCGTTTCTTTTCCTCTCGAGTCATTTGTCGCTCAGCAAGAAAGACGCTGACGTTGCATCCGGGTCAGAGGTCAGCGTCTCCTGCGGCCGCTTGTAAACGCTGGCCGCTTAGAGTGACGAGGCTGAAATCCCGCCCGTCTCGCTCAAGACGGGAAGAGAAACGCCAAAGTTGACGATTGTCTGGATTCGGATACATCCATTCGGCAACTTCTACCTCTTTAAAAAAAAAAATAATAATGATAATAATAAATACATACAGTGTGTTGTTCTATTTCATCACAATAAAAAGTAATTTGAGAAAAGATCACAACTTTGAATTGAATCAACAGCTGAAAAACAGGTGACGTCATTTCATCTGTGTGTATCAGACTCGCCTTCATAATAGACTTTCAGGACACCGTTGCTGTTCAGGTTGGGTGTAGACGCCGCTCCCGGTCGGTCGTGGGCGCGGGGTGGTCACGGAAACCAGTCCGTGGCAGGGTGACGCGGAGACAGAGGCTTCGGTTCCCCTGAACCTCCTGTGATGACCCGCTGCCCCGCCATGCCGGCCCTAATCCCCCGCCGTTGGTGTCCCGAAAAACATGGAACCCGTGCAATGTGAAATTCAGTGTTTAGACTCCGAAAAAATTGGGGATCACCGCATGAGCTCGGGTATCCCCGTTTCGCGATGACGTGACGCCGCCGAAACACGGCAATTTTGAATTAATGGAGGGCATTTTGTTTTGTTTTTTAATGCATTGGCCATTTTGAACGAACACACAGACACAGGGAAAAGGGCGTCTGCCACTGTGGTTTCATTCAAACCAGCGTTTTGGGGAGCACAGTCGTGGAAGATTGCATCCTCCCTAATGGATGGGGTTTTCAGGAGGGGTCAAGGGTCGTTTTATTCCAGTTTCTCTCTCTCTCCGTCTGCCCCTGTCTCCCTTTCTCGTCCTGCGTCTCTGGCAGAACAAGAAATATTCCACTTTACCCTACATCCCATTTTCAATGTTTTTGTGTTTTTTTCCATTTTTTTTTTTTCTCTTTTTTTTTTTTGCACATCATTCGTGGAGAATATTTGATTGACTGGAATAAAGTTTCCCAGATTTAAGTAAATATTTGTAATTTTTATCAGTTGCTGAACTTCAAGCTCTGAAACAACAAAGGGCAAAGATTCAGTGGCTTATACGTTAGCTTTGGATCCAATATTCAGACAAGATCATTTTATTTACATAGCTCTTTTAAGGGCTCCTCCAGTTTGCAAGTGTATGTTAAGATCAGTTTTGGGTACTTCAGGGTCACTTATTCTCCAGTACATTTCAAACATCTCTACTTTTCACTTCACATTTCTCGCACAGTCACATTGCTTAAGTTTGAAGACCCAACCCATCTGTGCCAAGTGATAAATCAGATCAGGATTCATCAAAAACAGGGACTGGAGCTGTCAAGCTGCTGATTAGGGATTGCTCATCAATGATTCATGAGGTCCATATCCTTGTAAATGACGATGACATCACCTATATTATTTTATTGTGTTGATTATATCATTATTATCAGGATCTGCATGAGCATCATCTGCAGAACAAAATACAGTCCCGCTTTATGGAGTATAATAGTCTGTTATATCAGGTACTTTTGCTTTTAATATGTGTACTGAAAAAGAATCATATGATTTGAGTCGTTGGATCGACATAAAAATAATGATTTTGTTTGGTGAACTAAAATTTTGTCAGAGTTTTCAACTTAAAATTGAGAATTGAAAATGCACATTTTGTCATTGAGAACACCTAAAAATATACAGTTTTATCAAATGAAACTTCTTTTTATGTTGATCCGATGATTCCTATACAATCATTTCTTTCAGTGTAGAAATTTCAATGCGGCACTTTAGCTTCTACTTGACTAATTTTGTCCCAGGGCATTTATACTTTTCCTTAAACAGAAGGTCTGGGTACTTCTTCCATCCCCCACTGCATGCATGGACAGAGCTATGGAACGCCATTTAAGTCAATATTAAATAAATACATAGATAAATAAATATGCCTTTAAAATAAATCCTGAAATCAATAAATGAGCCAATAAATATATAAGTAAATGTAAATATGAATTGATAAATGGGGTAAATATAAGACTTATTTTTATTCATTTAACAGGACTCCACGGTTATTTATTTATCTAAGGAAACTTTTATTTCATAGTGGCACATTTATTTATGTCAGGGTACTTTTATTTGACAGTGCCACATTTCCAATCGTTATGCACATTAATGGGCTGGTTATCTCACAGATTGAGGGGCAGCGGAGAGAGAGAAATTAATAAAAATAGTCTTTTGAAAAGCGTCGTTTTTAGAAAGGAAAAAACAATATTATTATTATTATTTAACCATATTTACTCGTTTAACATTTATTTATTTATTGCCTAATTTATTTATTTGAGGATTTATTTCACAGGCTTGTTTGTATATTTACTGATGTATTTATTTATTTAACTATATCTGCTCATTTATGTATTTACATTTACATTTGTTTATAAATGTAGTGCCTCGTTTATTTATTTCGATGATTTATTTCATAGGCCTGTTTATATATTTATTTTTTGTATTTATATATTTATTTATTTAGCCGTATGTACTCATTTATAGATTTATATTTTCATGTGTTTATATATTTTATATTATATATTTTTATGTATTTATTTATTGGCTCGTCTATTTATTTCATGATTCATTTCACAGGCCTGTTTATTTATTTATTGGTTTATGTGTTCATTTATTCGTATTCAATACGGACTCGGGCAAGCCTGGGGGAGGGAGGGAACGGTGACAGTGGCCGGGTCCGCCACGGGGAGGTGGTGTCGACGCGCGGCTCGGGCGCGTCACCGTGCGGCCCCTTTAAAGCAGCAACGCGGACGAGCCGCGCTGACGAAACGGGCTCGGGTCTGGAGGTGGACGCGGGCGCGGACGAGGGAGAGGTGCGATCAGCCAGAGGCGACGCGGGAGGGATCGACAAGCTGGATGACACCGTCCCTCCACCTCCACCTCCTCCCGTTCTCCCGGATCCCCCAGGGGGAGCAGCAGGGGGCGAAGCGGTGAGCGGGGCTCTTACCCCCCGGCGCGTCGCGCGGACTTTGCCCGGTCCCGGTGCTCAGCCTGCGGTGCGAGCGGCGCTGACGTTCTCGTGTCTCCAAGGATCCACAGAGACAATCTCTGGGTTCATGAAACTTTGCTACGATTCCCCTGCTGGGTAAGAGGACTCTGCATTTTTTCTTGTATTAAATCCCACTGTGCTTTGCCTTTAATTGGCTGGAATGAGGCCAACTAGTGTCATACTATAATAATAATAATAATAATAATAATAATAATAATAACAATAATTAATAATTATTATTACAAATCGCAAATCATCTTGTG
>NC_137208.1:7166107-7168607 GCF_960531495.2 Zeus faber
TACATAGAATATAGTGTGTGTGTGTGTGTGTGTGTGTGTGTGTGTGTGTGTGTGTGTGTGTGTGTGTGTGTGTGTGTGTGTGTGGTATATAATACAATATATACAGTATATATAATATATACTTTGTTCCATTGGTATAATAAAGCATTAGTTAACAGTTTAATTTTCATGAACAGGTTAAAAACAAACTCTAGACAAGGAACTTAATGGACGTTACTAATTGCAAAATGTAAAAGCAAATTGGAGGCGGGGTTAGTGTATTAGTGAGAGCCCTGTTTTGGAATCTTCAGTTGTTGCCAGTTGTTTTGAGCATCTCCTTTTGTGAAATGACACCATTTGAGTGTCTGTATCCTCCAGTCGTGGTTACACTTCACCTTTTGGCTCTGAAATAGAAGCGTTGGAGCCCCCCCGGGGGGGGGGGGGGGGGGGGTCCTCCGGCGCCGCCGCTCCCGCCACCGAGACGACTTTCCCCAAACGAGGGCGGCAGGGGGTGTAAGTGGAACCCGCTGCTGGGAGCGCGAGGGATTTTTAGTTCCCATCAACAGGTGGAGGGGGCCGCTCCGCACCAGAGCAGCGTTGCATCGCCCACAGGGCTCCACGCACGGCTCGCTTGGGAGTTTTGTTTTTTGTTTTTATTTTCGTTTGAACGTTTTCTTTATTGATTATGAATCATTGCCAAGACGTGATGCAGAACATCAAAAAATGAATTAAATGAAAAGGCGACTGCGGGGGGTATTGTTGCATGCATGGCTGTGGGTATGAATTATGAATATATCAAGATAGTTGTGGTATTTCTGTATTGGATGAATATGCATACAATATGGGCCAAGATAACTACAAACATGTTATTACTGGTTTGTTACAGTATCTAAATTCTAAGTTATTGCAATGTTAATACAATACGATTGCAATATATTGATCAACATATTGCACATTTATCAGCACTGCCCCACTTTGCATTCATTCATTCATTCATTCATTCATTCATTCATTCAAGCGCCAAAAGATGCAAATGGACGGCTTTTACGGCGATGAGTGCACTTCAAATGGCGGAACACACAATGACAGTGCAAAAGTATATAATCTGTGTATCACTACGTTCCCTCACTACTCTTTCTATTGTCATGTTAAAAATGGATATTTAATAAAAAAATATTACCCGTGTGTTTTTTTGGGTCATGAATTCTTAGTAGTAATAATAGTCGGCCATTATAGTGGCATTGTGTACTTTAATATTAAAATGAACTATTTAAAAACATGTTTTAAGGCAGTTTCATGAGAATGACCCAGATACGTGAGCTGACAGGAACCTTTTTAGATTCTCGCCACGACGCCAGCCTGAAATGGCGGCCGATTGTAGGGGCGCAATTTTTTTCGACCTGGCGGCAAACGCGTCAGAACCGAACGGGGCCGGCGGCGGCGGCGGCGAGCGTCCCACTGAATCCCCTGGCGCTGTGGTGTTCCCGCAGGGTTGCCGTCCGCCATGTTAAGGTAAAGCCAGGTGCGCGGTGTTGACCATGCTGAAGCGCCTGGACAAGATCCGCTTCCGAGGCCCCAGGTCCAGGGACGAGCTCCTGGAGCTGGCCGACTCGCCGCCCGCCTCCGACACCGAAGGCAGCGACGACCTGCAGCTCAAGCCCAGAGCCGCACCGCGAGAGATGGACGACCTCCTCAAGGACCCCGTGAGTGGGGGTGTGTGTGTGTGTGTGTGTGTGTGTGTGTGTGTGTGTGTGTGTGTGTGTGTGTGTGTTGTGTGTGTGTGTGTGTGTTGTGTGTGTGTGTGTGTGTGTGTGTGTCTTCTTTCCGAGATCCACCTTTATTTCTTCCACTTGCTCGCCCACTTTTCTTCTCTCTCTCTTCTCTCCCGCTTTGTGTTCCTTTGAGCAAATTGATCAAAATCCCAAGTTGTGGTTATTTAGGTGGGGGAGGGTTGGGGCGAAAAATGCTTTTCAAGGCTCTGTGTATGTGTGTGTATGTACTCGTGCCGTCAAACGATTCAATGGGCGGGTTGTTAGTGGGAAGATTTCTTCCCCACAAGTCATTGTTTGGAGTTCACCTTTTCACCCCGAGCTGCTCGAATGAAAGTGGAGGACCGAAATAAGACACCGGGCCGCCCAGCTTCATTGTCTCTCTCTCTCTCTCTCTCTCTCTCTCTCTCTCTCTCTCTCTACTCTCTCTCTCTCTCTCTCTCTCTCTCTCTCTCTCTCTCTCTCTCTCTCTCTCTCTCTCTCTCTCTCTCTCTCTCTCTCTCTCTCTCTCTCTCTCTCTCTCTCTCGAGAGAGAGAGAGAGAGAGAGAGAGAGAGAGAGAGAGAGAGAGAGAGACTTTGAAAAGCACCTGTTTTCACAGCAGAAAGCCCCCCTGCTGTGTCACAGCCACCAGAGACATCACCTCCAGAGCCTTCCCTCCCACAGTCCTCAGGCCGAGCGCTTTGTCCTCGACTTCCACGCCGCGGCTGTTGTGTTGTGTTATCTAACATTCCCCAAATCCCCCGAAGGATG
>NC_137208.1:7176107-7201107 GCF_960531495.2 Zeus faber
TGTTGTGTACTACTGTGCTATACTGTCCCCTACTGCCCTGTGCTGTCCCCTGCTGTCCTGCACTGTGCCCACTGTCCAGTACTGTCCCCTGCTGTCCTGCACTGTCCCCCGCGGGTCCGTACTGTGCTGTCCTGCACTGCCCGGTATTGTCCTTTACGGTGCTGTCCAATACTGTCCCCACTGTGCTGTACTGGCCCCTGCCGTTCTGCACCGTGCCTGCTCTGCTGTACTGTCCCCTGGTGTCCTGTAGGGCACCTACCATCCTGTGCTGTCCCTACTGTCCCGTACTCTGCCTACTGTCCTGCACTGGCCCCTGCCTTTCTGTGCTACGCCTACTGTGCTGCACTGGCCCCTGCTATCCTGCACGGTACTTACTATCATTAGGCAACCGTACTGCCCTGTCCTGTACCGTACTGCCCTGTCCTGTACTGTCCCCTACAGCCCTGTCCTGTACTGTCCCCTACTGTTCTGTACTATACTGCCCTGACCTGGACTGGTGCCTAAAGTCCTGTACTCTCTCCTACTGTCCTGTCCTGTGCTGTCCAGTACTGTTCCCTACAGTCCCTACTGTCCCCTACTGTCTTAGACTGTCCTGTCCTGTACTATACGGTCCTGTACTCACCCTGATCTGGGCTGGTGCCTAATGTCCTGAACTGTCCCCATACAGTCCTGTATTCTCTCCTACTGTCCTGTCCTGTCCTTTAGTGTCCGGTAATATTCCCTACAGTACCTACTGTCTTAGACTGGCCTATCCTGTACTGTCTACATACAGTCCTGTACTATACGGTCCTGTACTATACTGTCCTGACATGGACCGGTGCCTAGTGTCCTGTACTGTCTACATACAGTCTTGTACTATACTGTCCTGACATGGACTGGTGCCTAATGTCCTGTACCGTCCCCATACAGTCCTGTACTATACTGTCCTGTGCTGTCACCTGATGTCCTGTATGGTTCTGTTCTGTGTTGTGCTGTCACGTCCTACATTCTCTGGTCCTGTTCCGTGTAGTTTGGTTGTTGGCCCTGTTCTGTTGAGTGTTGTTCTGTTCATCTGCTCTGTCTTGGTCTGTGGTGTTCCAGTATAATAAGGCCTGGTCTGTGCTGCTCTGCTCCATGGTTATCGTATTGTTAATTCTATAAGTAGAATATCAATGTATAGTATAATATTGCCCTCGCACAGCTCAATGTGTTCAGTGCAAGCTTATGTTCCCTTCTGTTCTGTTGTTGGGATCAGCATGGGTTATATGTGCCTTCAATGAGGGCTAATCAGATTGTCTGGAGCGCTTACAAAAGATCTTTTGTTGTGATACATTATGGGATCCCATGTTGCGTCAGGGCTACGTGCACGCCAGCGCGGCATCAATACAGCGCGTGCAGCATAACCGCAGTAAACCGGACCGGAGCATATGACGGAGTGGTATACGACCGGTTACACCCACGGGGTTTAATTTAAAGGTCCTGTGGTGGGATACTGTGCTTATTTGCGTGCACTAACTCACCTCTCAGGATTTACCGTCGGTCATAAACACAAACACCCTTCTATATAGAAGGTGAACTGATTTTGTAGTTCAAAGTCACTTTTGAACCAAATATTACAAAGATAGACTATAATTTGTAAGATGGTAATAATAATTATAATAATAATAATAATAATAATAATAATAATAATAATAATAAAATAGTAATAATTTAAAAAAATAAGAAAGAGAATTATAATGCAAAATAATGAATCAATAATGGCTTTTAGAAATGATGTGTGAAAGTGTAAAAATAATCGCTCTCTCTGTCTCACGCTGCTTACGTGTGAGTTGGTGCAGTGTGTGTGTGTGTGTGTGTGTGTGTGTGTGTGTGTTTGTATTATATTTTATTGTTATTATTATTATATTTTACAGTAGAATAAAAAAGTTTTAGCTGATAAATATGAAGAGTTCTTCTGGCAGAAGTAGAACAATTGTCTCTCTCCTTCCCTCTGCTTCCTAAAATAAATCCTAGGCCCACGCTGTATTCTAACTCGCACGCACACACCCGCACACACATACACACACACAACCTTAGTTTGTCCCTTGTCGACAGCAGTGGCATGAGTTTCCATTCCAGATGGTGTGAGTATGTGTGTGTGTGTGTGTGTGTGTGTGTGTGTGTGTGTGCGTGTGTGTGCGTGTGCGCGTGCGCACATGTGTGTGTGTGTGGGCTTCCTGGGGTCTACTGTGATTAATGAGTACTATTTTGAGGGTACTTAACTGGTTAATATGTAACCACGTATGTGGATGCAGGGGCACACACACACACACACACACACACAGACAGTCACACGCACACACAGAGGAAGCAGCGATGATGACAGTCTTCCTCTGTTCTGTCACTCGGTTTCTTCCATCTCTCCTTCTTTCATCTCCACTCCATCCAATCCTTCACTCCCCTGCTCCCACCCTGCAACGGGGTGTGTGTGTGTGTGTGTGTGTGTGTGTGTGTGTGTGTGTGTGTGTGTGTGTGTGTGTGTGTGTGTGTGTGTGTGTGTGTGTGTGTGTGTGTGTGTGTGTGTGTGTGTGTGTGTGTGTGTGTGTGTGTGTGTGTGTGTGCCTTGTTACTGTTGTCCTGGCCTCCACAACAAATTAATCAGATTATAGGCCAGAGGGCTTTCAGTGTGTTGTGTTCTCCCGCTCTCTCCCTCCCACCCCCCTGTCTCTCTCTCACTATTCAATCTAACTTGAGGAAAATGGATTGTATGAATTGTTCCACTGCCTTGATGTGAGGAAATATTAAACTATTTGCGAAATACAATTTAGATTCATCTGTAATAAAGTTCAGTATTTGTTTATTTTGGCTCCTGTTAAGCTTCACGACGAGTAGGAGTCATTTTTTGGGACGGAATAAGAACATTTCCTTCAGTCAGAACAGAACACCTCCGCATCATTCAAGTCGTGACACAGTGCATGCAAATCACACCTCGGTCAGGTCATTAAAAATATAACTTAATTGTATTGAAAATCCCTTTGTTCGTCATGTTTATTTCAAAAGACTGGACGCTGTAAACTCATTGTTGTTGCTCCTGGGTTGAATGATTTAAGTGGTGGAATGGACTAAGCTTCAGTTTACAGGCTTGTTGTTGTCTTATTAAATCGTGCTGTTAATGTAATAACAACCATGAGTTGACCTACAAATAATTGTGATTTATAAATGTATGTATGTAATGTATGTATTTTATTTGATCATTTTATCCCACTATAAAAGTGTATAACATAGTATAAAAGTGGAGCTTTTAATTGGCATTGAAGATGGGAACATAACATTTTGGGTAGACAGTTAATCTGAACCAAACTGATGGTAACACAGCTGATTTAATGTTCTGTTTAATGCAAGATTTCCAACATTGGTTTAAACGAAGAAGAATGTTTAAATGAAGAATGACTTCTACAATACTGCAGAGTGGTCAGACACAACACAAACACACACGTGTGTGTGTGTGTGTGTGTGTGTGTGTGTGTATGTGTGTGTGCGCGCAAATGTTCATATACTGTGAATATGTGTGTGTGTTAAAATAAAATCAAAAATGCTCATCAATGCTCACCATTCATACACAGTGTTGCTGTTCCCACGTGCAGAGCTCTGTAAGATCACGGCTACACACAGATGACCAGAGCACAGTGAAGGTGTAAATTATGTGCTGTAAGGGACATAGCTTGGCTTATAAAATGGCTGTGTGTGTGTGTGTGTGTGTGTGTGTGTGTGTGTGTGTGTGTGTGTGTGTGTGTGTGTGTGTGTGTGTGTGTGTGTGTGTGTGTGTGTGTGTGTGTGTGTGTGTGTGAAATTGCAAAAGGATTCGTGCCAACTATCAGTCACATGTCCGTGTGCACGTGCACTGGCTGTGTCTGTACGGTGCCTTCTCTATTTGTGTGCGTGTGCTTGTGTGGGGTTGTGTTGCATGTGAGCCAGGCTTTTTGACTTGTGCACAGCGACACAGCTAATCACCCCAATTCAACCTCGGGCACTGTTATCCTTATTAGTAGTGGTATTATTAAGATAAGATAAAACTTCATTATACGTGGTGGGGAATTCAGGCGATAAACTGCAGTCGAGAAAGATTCAAATTACAAAGAGATAAGAAATAACACATATGAACACTATCTGTCTATGTACACAGTGGACTAGTGAGCCCAGTATGGGAGAGTAGCAGTTTATTCTATGGTAATTAATCGTTGGGTGTTGGTACAATTCAGGACCACATTGAAATGAGAAAATAATTTCACCCAAAAAGCTAATTCTTGCCCTGCTTTTAATTTATTTCATTTTTTAATTTTTTAATTTTCATAACTGTAAATGCATTTTCTTTGCTTGCTTTGTTTTAATTGTCGCTATGTTATGGCCTCCTTTAAATGTAAAACACTTTGAGTTACAGTCGTGTATGAAAGGTGCTATACTTATAATGGTTCTTTTCATTATTTTTAATACAATACACAACTAATACAAGAGGTGTATAGTAAATCAAGATTCAAGACTCTTAATGCCATATGTAACAAGTACAATGTAATTGCTACTCCCCATTTACTCACTTCTCAACACAAATTCTAAACAATAAGTAAAAGTAATAAAACGAATAAGTACAGTGAAAAGTGACGAACTAAGAGTTATCAAAGCCATGGCCGGTAGTGCAAAGATTGTAGCAAAGTGACCAAGTGAAATGCAGTAATAAAAATAGCATAATAAATGGTAACAATAAGTTGGAAACAATATAATGATATATGATAGTGACCAGAGCAGCGCAGTACAGCGGGAGTCCCTGCCTGCTATGTAGCCGAGTTCGTCGTGCAATTATGAGCAATTAACAGTTGAGTAGGCGCACTGCCTGGGGGGTAGTAACTGTTCTTGAACCTGCTTGTCCCGGTTCGAATGCTGCGGTGCCGCCGACCGGGCCGCAGGGGGGTAGAACGCTTGGTGGCCAGGGTGGTTGTGGTCCTGTACGATGGAGCTGGCCTTGTTCGAACACGTACTCCGAAAGATCTCCTCGGTGGATAGAAGTGCACGACCGATGATCTTCTCCCACCGTCCTCACCGCCCTCTGGATGGCTTGCCTGTCCCGTGCGGTGTTATTGTCATACCACAGTGACACCACTCGTCAGAACGCTCTCTAGAGTGCCACGGTAGAATTTCACAAGGCATTGTGTGCTTATGTTGCATTTCCTACTGCAGTGTAAGGGCAGGGGCGCTGGGGTGCCTTCCTGAGCATGACCCCCGTGTCCACGCTAGGTCATCAGAGATCTGTAGTCCCAGGAAACAAAAAGGAACTGATGATTTCCAATGGTGGCCCGTCTTGGCTGGTGGGGGAGCGGGTCCCTCGGCGGTACCTGAAGTCCACGATGAGCTAACATCCCGCTGACATTCGGTGCAAGGCTGTTGCCCTTGCACCGTCGCGTCAGCTGGACTACCTCATCTCTGTGCTCCGTCTCGTTGCCGTTGTTTAACAGGCCGGCAACTGTGGTGTCATCTGCGAACTTGATGATCCGGTTGTTGCTATGTACGGGTGTACAGCCGTGCGGGAACAGAGAGCACAGCCGTGGACTGTGGCAACAGCCTTGCGGCGCTCCGGTGTTGGGGACCAGAGTGGATGAGGTGTTGTGTCCAATCTTCACCGCTTGAGGCCTGCTGCCCAGGAAGTCCATAATCCAATTGCAGATGGGGGTGCCCAGGCCTAGGTCCCTCAGTTCCAGGACCAGCTTGGAGGGAACGATGCCATCTGAACGTGGAGCGGTTGATAATAAACAACAGTCTGACGTAGGTGTCCCTCCTGTCTAGGTGTTCCAGGGCAGTGTGTAGTGTCAGGGAGATGGCGTCGTCCACACAGCTGTTTGGACTGTATTCGAACTTGAGTGGGTCCAAGGAGGCGGGATATCGCCGTTTATGTGTGCCATGACCAACTTCCCCAGGCACTTCGAGACTATGAGTGTTAAAGCCACTGGACGACAGTCGTTGAGGCCTGTTACCCTGGTCTTCTTGGGTAACTGCTCAATGGCTGTCTCTTTGAAGCACACTGGGACGACAGACTGCTGCAGCGATGCATTGAAGATGTCCGTGGACACAGGGGTCAGAAGGTCCGCGCAGGTCTTAAAGATGCAGGGGAGGGGGGACTCCATCTGGGCCGGCTGCCTTTTTCCGCTTTCACCCTCCTGAAGGTTCTACGGGCCTCGGACTCGGTTGCAGGACGCAGGCCGTAGTCTGGATCGTTGGCCATTTTGGTGGTTGGCTCGGCGCTCTCCCCCTCAAAGCGAGCATAAAACAAGTTCAGCTTGTCTTATCTGATCTTATCTCAAATGGAAAAAGCCCTACGGGTCGCACTGCTGGACTGAAGAGGGCTCCTCCGAACAGGATCCCTCTGTGTCATTATACCGGTGTGACACCCTGACCCTTCATCTCTCGTCTCTTTGGTCCCGAATTTTCGACCCAATTATGCAACATTTTCATCCCCGCCTTCTGTTCTTTTGTTGTTTTGTCTTCCTGCGTCCTCAGCCTGTTCATCTTTCAAGGCTTCTCATCAGCGCTCGCCAGCACAGAGGGAAAGAACACCGAGTTCACCGGTCACACACACACACACACACACACACACACACACACACACACACACACACAAAAGACAAGAATACACACACAAACGCAACACGAGCACGCGGAAGCACACGTGCGCTTACAGTTTCCATATTGACATTTATCTTTTGTGCATACAAAGCAAATGGCACACCACATTGTGTGCGTCTATATATATGTGAGGGTGTGTGTGTGTGTCCTGTGGGAGGCGGTGGAGTGAAGGTCATAGCAGGGGAACACGCTGTGCACTTTACAGAGACTGGCTGATCAATGCGATGTCCTCACTGCTGTCTGGCTTTAAAGAGGCCCAGAGGCAGCGCCACCACCGCGGGGGTTTACCCCAAACGATTTATGTTGTTTTTTTTTTGTTTTGTTTTTTTCATTTTTTATCACTATTCTGAATCTAAAAGCGGAAACATAAAGGTTTATAGCGGCTGTTTCCATGGTTTCAGTCAGCGCCGCCGATGAGCGGGACTAGTCTGAGAATTGTCGATCCTCAAAAGCCATGCTGCCGCTCCGCGCCGCTCTTCAAACGGGAGCAACTGCGGCTCCCGCTGTGGGGTTGTTGAGACGTGTTGCCGCGGAGACGGAGGAGAGCGAGCGTCGGTTGGCGTCGGTGCATTTGGCGAGGGGCGCGGCCTACGACCCATTGACCACGCCCATCCGAACGGCACCGTGCCCACCTTCTGCCTTTTGGGGCCTGCCCTTACACGACTGCCGTACGCCAGGGCCGTTGGCTCCGCCGGAAGTCATTCAAGTCGATGGAGGAGCTGCGTAGCGTGAATGCAACGCCCCCTGGTGGACAGTGAAGCCATTGATGTCGGAGTGACGGATACATCGAGAAATTTTAGGCAGCGGTGTTTCATACAAATAAATGTTTTTACAATGGATATTTAATTTGACTTTTTACTCAAGAGCTTTTGTGTGTTAGTTCAAATAAGGATTATGTTTGAGCAAAATGTATTTTTTTTTCTCAATTTTTTGGGGCATTTCTCACATTGGGTGGCTAAAGACCAGTCCTTCTCAAATAGTGGGAAGCGCCCCCCTGGGGGCTCGGAGCGATGCCGGGGGGGCGCCTGTGACCCCGGGGAACATGCTTTTTTTTGCCGCAGGGAGTAGGGGTGTTTGGCGCCGAACAAGAGCACACAGCACAGAGCAGCGCAGATAACCAACCCTTAAGAGACACCATGGAAAAATGTTTAACGGATGAACAGATGAAAAGAAAGGCGGAGAGGGACGGAGATAATGGGACAAACGTAAGTCTCCCGAAAGCTAAGACGAGGAAATATGACGAAGTGTATGCAGCGCCTGGCTTCACTGTGACTACGGTGGGAGACGAGGAAAGAGCGGTACGTTAACTGTGTCCAAAAATGTTGGCAGCGGACAGCGTGAAGCCAAATAAATTGAGGCGTCACTTAAAGACATTACACGCCAATCACGCTGATAAGCCGCTTTCGTTTTTTTCAGCGAAAACGTGCCGAATTTTGCCAACAGTCGTCCCGCTTTGTGAATGCTACTTCAGTAAAGCACCGAGCACTGTTAGCATCATATAAGGTGGCGTACCAAACTGCTCAGTGCAAAAAACACTCTCCATAGCAGAGGAGCTGATACTGCCTGCAGCATTAGACATGGTCTCTGTTGATATGCTGGATGACACAAGTGCTGCAAAAGTAAAAACTATCCCTCCGTCCAATGACACTGTCGCCCCGACGTATAAATGACATTGCTAACGATCTTAAAGAACAGCTGGTAGATCAACTCAAAGACAAACGTTTTGCCTCACAGTTCGATGAAGCAACTGACCGCAACAAAGACTGTTTATCGCTTATGTACGTTTTGACGTGACAAACTCCCTGTGTGAGCATCCACCTTTTTGTAGATATGTCAGAGATGGAGCCGCAGCTGAAGAGCTATTCAAAATGCTGGGCCGCTTCCTGACTGAGAACGGGCTTAAGTGGGAGAACTGCGTTGGTGTTTGCCGTGATGGTGCGCAGACCATGGCAGGGATGAGAAAAGCACTTGGGGGCGCTCATCAAGAAGGCCTCACCCAATGCTGAGTGGACACACTGTGTTATACACGGAGAAGCACTGGCATCAAGACGCCTTTCCTCTGAATGAAGTGAGGTTCTGGCTGACATTGTGGGTGTAATCAATTTTATAAAGACCGGACCGGACGCTCCTGCGATCTGTGAGGAGATGGGAGCTGAACATCAAGCTGCGCCGTTTCAGAGTGAAGCGAGTTGGCCGTCACCAGGGAAAGTCTTGTCCCGAGGTTCTGAGCTCCGAGAGCAGATAAGAATGTTTTTGGAGCAGGAGCGCACGCAAGTATGACCTGGCAGAAAAAATTTTGTGACGACAACTTCCTGGCAAAACTGGCCTGCCCGAGTGACATATTTGGAAAGCTAAATGAACTAAATCTACAGCTTCAAGGGGAAAGATAAACACCTCCCTCAGGTCACAGACAAGATCAGCTCTTTCACTGGAAAGCTTGCAGTGTGCGGCAGGCGACTTGATGAAGGAAATACCGATGCATTCGAGAACCGGCATGAATTTGTTGACACCACTGACTATGATGCCACCTCAGTGGTTCCATATATTAAGGAGCATATTTCACCACTGATGGGATTCCTTAAAAAGTACTTCCCTGAAAACAGTTCCCAATATGACTGGGTGAGAGATCCTTTCAATGCACCAGCTCCAACTGGTTTCAGCTCTGCAGAGGAGGACCAGTTCATCGATATGACGTCTGACTCCACATTGAGACTGAGGTTCACATCACAGACGCTGAGTGTAGAGGGGCAGTATCCACTCTCAGGGCAGAGGGCCGTGGGCATTCTTCTTCCCTTTGCAACATCTTATCTTTGTGAGACTGGCTTCTCTGCTGCCGAGTACAGGTCCCGGCTAAACAATTGAGCAGGAGCTGAGAGTTGCCGTATCATGCTACAAACCGGGCTTCGAAAAGCTGTGCACTGCAAAACGTGCTCATTGTTGCCATTAATCCTGACTTCCTCATTTTGATAAAAAAAAAGAAAAAAATCATCACAAATTGTTTTATTCATTTTTGTTTTATAGGTCAAAGTGTTTCTTATATTGCTGTTGTTGCTGATCAATTTGAATTTATTATTATTTATCGATTATATTTAATTGTATTTTTCAGTATCAAATGGTCAAAAATTGTTTACAGTTTAAATAAGGATTGAAATTCTTTTTTTTAAATTTCAGGCAAATTGATGCACTTTAAGTCTTTTCTGTTACAGACTAAAAAACAATGTTAAAAAAGTTATTCTTTGTTGTAAGTTGATCTATATTTCTTTCTTGTTTCTCTTTTTGTTTTCTTTAATGTTAATAAGGATACAGTGTTATGCAGAGGTGTAGTTATAACAATTTTATAGACAAATTATACTATTTACAGTCGCGGCGGAGAGTTGGGGGGCACAAAATGTTTACTTCTTCCGAGGGGGGGCGTAACAGATAATAATTGAGAAGCTCTGCTGTAGACCAACCAACACGACAAGACAATTCGCTCACAATTCACCCTGAAACCCAATGAGACCGGCCGTCGCTACTCATGTCGCACAGACTAGAGGCAAACTAGGAGTCCCCTCCATTTTCTTTTCTTCTCCGTCAAGACTGTGCACAAAGTCCGATTTCGGTTGAACTGGAGAATTGTGAAGCACCGGCTCCGAGGTGTGTGGCAAGCCCTCGAGGACGCATGGTGACCAACGTGGTAAGAATCCTAGTCCTACTTTTCTGGCGTCATTAATGCAAATTATTATTCCGGATCATTCCGCCAGGGGCCCGTCAGAGTAGCTCCGTTTGCATGTTGATGATTCATAGCCCTCGAAATAGAGCCGCCAGTTTTCCCCGATGATAACCCAGATCTCCGTTGTTCCCAGTCCGGGCCGAGCTGCTCGTTCTCTCGCAGGTGGCTCACGTTTTTCGCTTCGCGGTGTGAAAATGGAAGATGTGGGGCCTCTCACGAGGATGTGGTGCCGACGGGCCGTGCCGCTCGTTAAATTCATTATATTTGACCCGCTTTTGGGGCCGCGCCCGAGGATGATGAGGGCTGACAGGACGCCTAATCGGTCCAAATTGGAAACGTTAGAACGTTGGAAACAAACGTAAATCCTTTTGGACAGTATGGTGGAAAAAAACCTTTTTCCTGCTGACAACTGTGGTCGCTACTTAATTTTGTACTATGGGCTTTGACTTATAGTTCACGTTTTACAAATATGTAATGTTAAAAAGCATGCGCTGACTGGTGAATGGCCTAAAACTCACTTTGACAGCGGCACGGTGACTTTGGTCCTCCTTCATCTCTCAGAAACTTCTCCCCCATCCTCCTCCTCCTCCTCCTCCTCCTCTCTGATCGTACTCGTGGACCGTCGGTCTTTCCTCCCGGTCCTGTAAATAGCGTCCCGACGTGCGCGTTGGCCCCGTGCCGCGGCCAAGCGGCGTGGCGGTCGCCTAACGGCAGGACCGGGGCGGAGAACAATGCCTTTCTCTCTTGCCCGCTCTCCTTCCCTCGCTTTCCCCCCCTTTCGCCCTCGCTGAAAGGGGCCATTGTCTCCTGCCTGGACTGAGCACTTTTCCTCTGCGACGTGAAAGGTCTTTGCCCGTGCGCACAAGGAGGGATTCGCCGTTGCTTTTGCGCGACACCGTGTCCGGATAAAACCCCCGTAAACATCATAGAGTGTGTGTGTGTGTGTGTGTGTGTGTGTGTGTGTGTGTGTGTGTGTGTGTGTGTGTGTGTGTGTGTGTGTGTGTGTGTGTGTGTGTGTGTGTGTGTGTGTGTGTGTGTGTGTGTGTGTGAGCTGAGATTAAACATACCTGACGCTCTCAGATTCCAGGCCTACTTAGCCGGCTCGCCGTCGAGGGGGCCGGGCTCCACCTCTCTCTGCCTCTGTGACTCTCCCTCTCTCCGACCCCCCCCTGCCCGGACCCACTCGTGCTCCCCACCTTCAGGCCCACGCCAGTGTTGTTGTGTGCCGCCGGTGACAGGCTGCCATTTAGGGAACCTTTTTTTTTTTTTTTTTTTTTTTCTTCTTTCTCATATTTGTCCTTTCGAGAGGGGAATCGCGAGCGTGGAGGACACACCCGTAGGTGCGTGGGAGGAATCCGGTGCGGCATAGGGACCGGCGTGCCAGCTCAGCCGGAGCCCGGCGGACCTGCGACTGTGGCTGGGTTTTCGGGGCGGGCGGTGGCATCGTCGGCGTCACCCTCAGTCACCGCGCGAACGCCGCGTCTGTGAGGATGGAGAACGACCGTGACCTCGACGGCTTCGGGCTCCTCTGCAACGGAGTTGCCGACAGAATCAAGAGTCACAAAAGTAACCTCAACCTCAGTAAGTCCGTCGGCCGCAGAGCACACGGGCTTAGCCGTGCTCAGCAGAGCTGGGCGACAAAGTCAAAGATCACAATATTTCCTGATGAATATCTCGTTATCGGTATTTGGACGATATTTGGTGGGGTGACGGTTGGTGCTTTCATAAAAAATGTTTACACAACGAAGAATTAAACTTCTCAAATCAGTAATATTATGACGGCGCAGACAGAGGTGTTGATAAGTTCACATTTGTAAACATCTAGAATAGTCTATGAAATTCAGCATCTGATCTCATCACGGCAGCGATGTTATATCTATGTATTGCCCAACCTTAATCCTCAGCATCACACACCTAACTTACATAACGCAAACCTCGACTCCTCACTGATCCCTAGTCGGTTCGCTGCGACCCGGGATTTGGTAAATGAGCTTGTTCTCAACCATGCTGGTTGTAAATCAAACTCATTGTCTCCATCATAGACTTTCGGACTTGACATATCCAAGCAGAAATGCAAAGGCATCCACCCGAGGAAGCCCCGTCAAACCGGTCGATTTAGGCCCACCTCTGAGATCCCGTCGTCCAAACCGAGGAGATCTGCTGGTGCACGTGAAACCGCACCACCGTTTTACGTGCAATGAGTTCCGGGGGAAGCGCGAGGGAAGGTCTGCATCTTTCTGGCGCCGAGGAGGCTGCTCAGTGTGGTTCTGCCGTCGGGCCGCCTACCCCGCCCAGGCAATGAAGGCTCCTTTCCAGACTGCTGAGCTGGATTAGGGTTGAAGGAAGGATGGATGGATGGGTGGGAGGATGGATGGATGGGTTGGAGGATGGATGGATGGATGGGTGGGAGGATGGATAGGTGGATGGATGGCTGGGATGGGTGGGAGGATTGATAGATGGATGGATGGATGGGTGGGAGGATGGATGGATGGACTGATGGAGGATGGATGCCTGATGGGTTGGAGGATGGATGGAGGGGAGGATGGATGGATGGGTTGGAGGATGGATGGATGGATAGATGGATGGGAGGATGGATGTATGGGAGGATGGATGGATGGTGGGAGGATGGATGATGGATGGATGGATGGATGGTGGGAGGATGGGTCTTGTGGTTGAAGGACAGAACAGGCCTGTTGACATCAGTGTCAACAGGCCTGTTCCATGGAATCACTACAGGACATGGCCATATCGCGATTGAATTTCTCTCTCTCTCTCTCTCGGTCCCTCGATGCCCTTTCTTCTCAGCGCATTGTATAGTTTTAGAGAGAGAGAGAGAGAGAGAGAGAGAGAGAGAGAGAGAGAGAGAGAAATGCAGACGGTGAGCATGTGAGGGTCGGGAATAGTGGAGGATCAGGCGGGGCTGACAGGGGGATTTGAGGCTTTTTTTTTTTTAACTCCGCAATCAGCCTCCCCTTCACTTCAGAGTAGAAACAGGGAGATATATTGCGGTTTGATATTCAGATATTGATTTTTATTTGTTAATTGATTGTGTGTTGGACAACGTGTTGGAGCTGCGGAGCACCGTGACGCTCATCGCACCAAAGAAACGGCCAAATCTGCTTTTTGGTGCACGTTGGCCTCATGGCCCGGCTTGTGCTACTAAGGGTTAATGCACAGTGTTCCCACTCGACGCTACTCCCGCCGGCGGGATTGGAAATAGTCTGAGAGCGCCATGGTCTCCTACACTGGCCTATCTTCACTGGTTTGTTGGTTAAATTTAGAATCAAGTTCAAGGTTTTATCGTTTGTTTTCAAAGAGCTGCATGGGTTGTCATGATGCCAATTTAACTTGGTCTCATGTATCCGGAGGCTTAGGCAATTTTTCTCTCTTTTACAGCGGATAAGCTTGAATACATATTCATGCAATACATACACATTGCTTAGAATGGCACAAAGAAGTACTCTACATTGACTGTACGTTGCCAACAACATGGCTTGTACAAAACAGAGCATTTAAAGGGGACCTATTTTTACACAAGTTAATATAGGTCTGAGGTTCCCAAAACATGTTTTTGAAGTTCTTTTTGCCGAAAATACCACCCAGATTATGCATTCTAGCCATTGTAGCATGCCTCCATAACCCTCTTGTTCCAAAACGGGCTGTCTTTGTGGGAGGAGCCTCGACTCCCGAGACCACGAGTTCTGTGAGCCGGTGGGGTTTGAGCTTCACTTCCGGGTTTCGTTTAACTTCCACTGATTTCCCCTGGTCAGCCCGCCGAAATCTGCTGAGAAATAAGCAATGCAGTTTCTGAATCTTCACTCATAATACATCTACAAGGCCTCATTTAAAAGCTTGTTCCGACTTAGCATCTTTCTTTCTTTCCATTCTTCCATTCCATTTCTTTCGGAAGATCATATATGCTTGACATTTCACTGCATATATGTACGAAAGAATGTGTGTGCACTGTATGTGACGAATAAACCTCTTGAATCTTGAATCGAATCGATGTCTACAAAGCTTTTCTCTGAATCATCAGAGTATCGGATTATTCCTTTTTTCCCTCTGAGATCCAATCCACAATCTTTTGCTGGTATCGGCCCGAAATAAGATACTGGGGATCGGATCTGAGACACCTTTTTTCTCTTTTCCCTGGCCGTTGAGCTTTGCCCTTGGGCGACATTTTTTAATTTGCCCTAGAAATAAATTTGACTTGATTGGGAGCGGTCCGGCAGCCTGAGAGCAAGCGAAATTGTGGATCTTTTTACCTTTTGCATCAGCGAGGAATAGCACAGTAACATGGCTCAACAGTGAGGGCTGCCCAGTTGCCCCAGGGCAACCAGGTTGTCAACTAGGTCGTCAACCAGATCGTCGACCATCTTGCGCCGTCTGACTGCCTCTTAGTGGTGTACCTCTGCGTCTGTTTAGCAGTCTGTCTCTCCATCTATCTATTGATCTCACTCAATGATGAAACGATTCACTAAGGCAACCATTCTTTCTCAGCTGTGGCAACTAAAAGCTTGTGCGTGGTTGCCAACTTGGCAACCGCTTCTAAAAGTTGATGTGGGGCCCTGAGTGAAAAGGCACAAACATAGCCAAACGCTGGTCAGGGTCCTTCTAAACTGGCCATTTCGGTTCCGCTTTGAAGTGGCGTCCTTATTGCTGGTACGGCTGCCTCCTTTCCAGTTGCAGAGTAGCGCAAGGTACTGGGTGGTACATGTTTACTTGGTATGAAAAAGGGTATTATCCTCATTCCTAGCTGTTTCCTACATTACCCAGGGTGCACTGCGGCTGTCAGCCAGTTGTCTCCCCATCTCCCTCTTCTTTCCATCTCCCTGTATTCATCCCAAATGGTGGGGCTGACTGAGACAACAGAGGGAATGGAGGTTGTGGGTGTAGTAAATAATAAATGAAACGTTCATTTCCTCCATATCCATAATTTTCATAGAATCTTTTTAATATCCAATCTGTTTAAACCCTGTATACATATACTACTCACACAGAATATACAGTATATATATGTGTGTGTGTGTGTGTGTGTGTGTGTGTGTGTGTGTGTGTGTGTGTGTGTGTGTGTGTGTGTGTGTGTGTGTGTGTGTGTGTGTGTGTATATGTAGATATTGTGGAAGAAGTTTGGATTTTAGTTTCATAAATTCTTTACTGCTGCTCCAAAACACAAACAGAATGTTTAATGCAGCTTGTGTGTGTGTGTGTGTGTGTGTGTGTGTGTGTTAGTGTGTGTGTGTGTGTGTGTGTGTGTGTGTGTGTGTGTGTGTGTGTGTGTGTGTGTGTGTGTGTGTGTGTGTGTGATAATAATGATAATATCCATAATAATAAGAATAATAGTAATAATAATGATGATGATATTATCAATAATAATAATAGTAATGGTAACGATGATAATATCCATAATAAGAATAATAGTAGTAATAATAATGATGATGATGATATCAATAATAATAATAATAATAATAATAATAATAGCAAAAGATTGGTTCTTCACGGTGAAGATAAAGGTGGTCACGCTGATAACGGCTGCCATTATGATGCCATTACCTTTCTTTGAAAATAATCACGATACCGATTTATACGAATCTGATTCTAAGCGCTACCAGCGACTGGTGGAGGCGTCCGCTCTGGAGAGTTGACCGACAATGGCAGCTCCCGAGCTGCGCTCCGGCCGTCCCGTCGGTGCTGATGTACGTGCACGCTTGTCTTCCAGAGGAGGAGCTGAGGAAGCTCCGGGAGGAGACCAACGTGGACTCCCTGCGGCAGGAGCTGGAGAGGGAGCGAGGGAAGCGGATAGACCTGGAGCAGAAGATGAACGAGGTGCTCAAGTCCAGGTGAGGGATGCGCAGAGGGGTGGAGGCGTGGAGGGGGGGGGGGGGGGGAATAAGGAGAACAAGGGGGTTGGGAAGGGGGGCTGTTTGGATGAGGGGTGAACCAAACTGGAACGTCCAGTTAACTGTACTACGCAATCTCTGAAGGGCCAAGGCTCCGTCTGCCCATCTGCAGCGTTTTAAAATGTCATGGAAAAAGTTTAATATCAATACTTGGAGTGTATACAAATTTAAGAAAATGTACGATTTTGGACACTGTTTATGGTGGTTTGTCCGGTTGTTTTCACTGATTCCTCCAATAATTACAATTCAGGCTTGTGAGGAGGGAAACCTTTAATAACTTGTCGAAGTGACGTCGTGAGTTGTTATAACGGAAATAAACCATGTCAAGAAAACAGTTCACTAAGTCTTTGAAAACCCTCAGCGGGTTGATATGACAAGGGAAACATTTGACTTCGATACGGTTAATTATGACAGTTTTTAGACTTTTATGACCAAAACAAAAAAACAAATGTGATAAACTGGTCAAGCGTCCACTGAGTCCACGTCCTCCAAAATGTCCTCCCTCAAGGGCTGCAAAAAGGAGAGAGAAATGTGACGGGAGTGGAATCTTGAATGTGCTTATTTGTCTATCAACCCTATTTCTTTCTTATAGGTCACTGGTATAAATAGAGACCCAGCAGCCTCGGAGGGTGTGTGTGTGTGTGTGTGTGTGTGTGTGTGTGTGTGTGTGTGTGCGCGTGCGCGTGCGCGCTAGGGAAGCAGAAACGAGACACTCGCCAGGCTGTGACACAGCAGCTATGTTTGTGTCAGGAAAAGCCTCCTTTCCCTGGCTGTAAATAAGACGACCTTTGACTCTGTGTGTGTGTGTGTGCGTGCGTGCGTGCGTGCGTCTGATCAGATGACATTTTTAACTCTGCCGGGGGGGAAATTCCGCCTGGGCTCTCCAGGTGATTGTAAAAGGCCGCTCCGTGGCCACGGGGTTGTGGAAGGGTCACGCTGGTATTTTTAGGGCCCGGGCTTTGGACTTTCCTTCTTCCAACCCCTTTGATTGTGCGACGCGGCCGTTAAGGGAACAGAAATCGCAGAAGAGCTACCGGGCGATTTAAGTGGGTCACCCCTCATGGGTCCCCACCCCGATGGGTCATCTCATCGGCCCACCCCCCGTGGCCGCCCCAGATCTGAGAGGCGGTGGGTAAAAAAAAGTCGTGGTAGGACTGACAAGGTTTTGGGGTGCCACCCCCAAATTTTCTGTGGTCCCCACCTGCCCACGCCCGTGGGAGCCGTCGGAATGTGAGAATAAACCACCTGTCTAAACGTCTGAATCGGTCCTTTTGTTATGTCCTCTCTTCTCTCTCTCTCTCCCTCTCTCTCCCTCTCCCTCCTTCTGTTTCTATCTCTCTTTCTCCCCCTCTCGGAGCGATCTCCGCCGTGGTTGAACTTGGTTGTGACGAAACTTGGGGCGGCGTGTGAAGGTAGCGATGCTTTCAGCGCGAGATCATCGGCGCTGAGGTGTTTTAATTTCAGCTCTCTCGCTCTCTCTCTCTCTCTCTCTCGCTCTCTCTCTCGCCCTCTCAGGTTGGAGGACTCTCCGCCGCAGCCTCCGCGGAAGCAGCAGTCTCCCTCCAACAATGGAGTCGGTAAGCGCCATCGCATAGCCTGGGCTTTGAGAGTTTGAGAGAACCATAGCACGCATCAGATGCTAAGAGGGGGCAAAAAGTGCCAGGATGACAACGTACATCCAGCGAAGCACCGCTGTGCGCAAACAATGCGCGCCGTGTGTCCCACAATGCATTGCGGGGGGGCGAGACGCCGCTAAAAGCATCTCTGCAGTGCGGTCGCCAGCCCGAGAGGAAGTGGATCATCCCAGAGAGCGTCTGTGTTTTCACCTGCGTTGCTAAATGATGTCATCATAACACGTGTACTTCTGTCTGCTGACCCCCGTCCACGACGAGGACCTCCGTCCTGCCTGCTTCCCGTCTCCGCCCGTGCCCCCCAAATGATTGTGGCTGTGAATTTAATCGGATCTGAAGTCTGAAGTCCCGGCCCCGTTGACGTCCCCGTTGTTCCTTCCCATATTATGGTCTGCGCTGGGTCGCCGGACAGTGATAAACACTGTAATTCGGTCATCCCTTACGTTGGTTTTTACCGGATTGAGAGCCGCCAGGGTTGAGTGTTGGTGTTGGAAAATGCCCAAGAGAGAGAGAGAGAGAGAGAGAGAGAGAGAGAGAGAGAGAGAGAGAGAGAGAGAGAGAGAGAGAGAGAGAGAGAGAGAGAGAGAGAGAGAGAGAGAGAGAGAGAGAGAGAGAGAGAGAGAGAGAGAGAGAGAGAGAGAGAGAGAGAGAGAGAGAGAGGCCTCCACTTTCCTCACGAGGGTTTCTTCTCTGGTCCAGTTTTTCTTGGGGGTCAGATGAAGACTGATGGAGGCTCAGAGTGGAGGGTTTTGGGCGATCAGGGAAAGTCTCCTGGAGGCTGGAGACCACCAGGACCACTGGTGGTCCTGGTGGTTTCTTTCTTTCTGGAAAAGAAAGAAATTCCAATATGTTCCTTCCTTCCAGAGGAAACCTTTTTGGGGGAAAGAAATAGGGAACTGGTATAAAGGGAGATGACAGGAGTGCCTGCCTGTTGAAGGTGAAGGGGTGTGTGTGTGTGTGTTTGTGTGTATGTGTGTGTGTGTGCGTGCATGCGTGCGTGCGTGCGCGCGCGCGTGCGTGCGAGAGCATCTGGCGGTGGAGTGGGAGGGGAGGGGGTTCCATAGGAAATGAGTCTGTCAGAAGTGCAGAGGGACTATTCTGGGATGCCTGACGAATCATCTGTTTTAGTGTGTGTGTGTGTGCGTGTGTGTGGTGGAGCTCTGATGGGACTATTTTCTCCAAAGGGAGCTTTCTCGACACAGCGGAGAAAACACTCAGAGGTTCCATGTTTTCTCTCGCGGCGGAAAAAAAACGCCGGAAGATGACTCATAACGATCAGAGAAAAAACGTCGGACTTCCGACGACCAGATAGCTCTTCCACACTGTCTGGTTTCAGGTAAATTTAAGAAAGAACGCGAGGGAAAGGGAGGGGGAGAGAGAGAGAGAAACATGGAGAATATATGAGAGAGTGGTAGAGAGAGAGAGAGAGAGTGGGGGAGAGAGAGAGATAAAGAGAGTGATGGAGAGGAGAGAGGCTAATTTTAGAAAATGGGTTACGTTTGTAGATCACTCAAACTAGGGCGGACATGCCTGTACTCTGAGTGTGTGTGTGTGTGTGTGTGTGTGTGGGTGTACTTGTGCGTGTACTTGTGCGTGGGTGTGCGCATGCACGCGCCATGCATGGGCGTGTTTAGACATTGATTTGGTTGTCCATATCCAAATGCACTCATCTGCCACAACATTAAAATCACCACTAATAACCACTAATATTGTGTAGCTCCCCCTTGTGCCTCCAAAACAGCTCTGACCCGTCGAGGCCTGGACTCCACAAGACCTCTGAAGGTGTCCTGTGGTATCAAGACGTTAGCAGCACATCCTTTAAGTCCTGGAAGTTGCGAGGCGGGGCTCTCATGGATCTGGCTTGTTCCAGCACATCCCACAGATGCTCCATCGGGTGGGACCCTAACCCCGCCCATCTACATGATGTAGAAGAAAACGTGATTCATCAGACCGGGCCACCTTCTTCCATTGCTCCATGGTCCAGTTCTGATGCTCACGTGCTCATTGTAGGTACTTTCAGAGGTGGACAGGGGTCAACATGGACACTCTGACCGGTCTGTGGCTACACAGCCCCATACACATCAAGCTGTGATGCACTGTGTGTTCTGACACCTTTCTATCACAGCAGCATTAACTTGGTCACCAGTTTGTGCCACAGTAGTTCTTCTGTGGTATTGAACCAGACGGGCTAGACTCACTCCCTATGTGTGCAATGAGCCTTGGGCGCTCATGACCCTGTCGCCGGTTCACCGGTTGTCCTTCCTTGGAAAGTGGCTCAGATCCTTACGCTTGACCATCTTTCCTGCTTCCAACACATCAACTTCAAGAACTGACTGTTCACTTGCTGCCTCATACATCCCAACCCTTGACAGGTGCCACTGGAACCAGATGATCAGTGATATTCACTTCACCGGTCAGTAGTTTTAATGTTGTGGCTGATCAGTGTATATTGTATGCGTGTGCATATTCCCATGAAGGGTATCTATAAGAGTGTGTCTTGGGTTAATTTAACCATTTAACCAGCCTCCTTGAAGGGTGAAGATGAGCTTACAGTGTCAGTGATGGACAGTTGTGACCACTAAGGTGTGTGTCGATGATACAGTCTCACAGCGACACGCAGTATACACCAGGCAATTCTGTTGAACCTGAAGTCGACACGAATACAATACCAGTATTTTCACTTATTTGTTTTGGTTTTCCAGCTTTTGGTTTGGTTTTATGGATTATGAATCATACTGTAATTATCAAAATGCTCTGCGAGTTTCGATGTTACTTCTTCTATTACGACATTGCATTGTGTATTATTTCTGTGGACAAAGAAGGAGATCTACGCGGGGAAGGCGAGGGCAGCTTGTTCAAGGGCAACTGTTGCTAAGCTACGGTATTCGACTGGAGGCCAGCTGGCGGCCGTGCGAATCTCCGACCCACGTCGTCGGGAACGGGTGCTCACCGTCGAAACTGTTTCCCTTCTCCCTCTGCACCCCCCCCCCCCCCCCGCCGCCCCCCCCCAGACAAGCCTCAGAGAGAGGTGTGGAGCTCGCGGCTGCAGAAGTGGTTGTACGAGCGATTGGGGGTGTACATCGAGGACTTCCGCTTCCAGCCCGAAGAGACCCCCGTGGAGGCCGAGGAGCCTCTCAGCGCGAAAAGGTGGGGGAATGTAAATGAAAATGAAAATGTGCGCTGTTGCGGATGGTGGCTGGCTCAGGAGGTAGAGCGAGTCGTCTAGTAAGCAGGTCGGTTGCCGGTTTGATGCCCGGCTCCTCCTGGCGGCATGCTGATGTGTGCTTGAGCAAGACACTTAACCCCCCTAACTGCTCCCTGCTGCCGCTGCTAGCTACGTCAGGTACCAGGATGGGTAAATGCAGAGAAACTGGGAATTTCCTCTGCTGTGGGTCCGATCAGGGTATATAGATAAATAAAATCAAAAAAACCCTGCGACGTTTGAAGTCGTCGCCGTCGCCCGGCCCCGCCCGTCACCGCCGTACTCGAAGCAAAATCAAACCTCAAAGAAAACGCCCCCGCCCAAGATAATACGATAGAAATTCGAAAGCACCCCACTGAGGAGTTGCCAGCTTTTTAAGAGGACTCGGGGAAAACTTTGAAAAAAGCAAAAAAAAAAAACAGAAAAAACAAAGCCAGCTTCAGATGGGAATTCCCAGCCCTCCGCCGCCGCCGCCGCCGCCGCCGCACTCCACAAAGACCGTCTTCCGTCTCCGGTGAAAGTGGGTCGCCGAGGTAGAGAGGTTGTCCGGGGGCGGCCGCCCACGTGAAAAAGATGGATTTCCGGCACAAATAAGACGAAAGGGCGGCCCCCCCGGGGGGGCTAAATTATTCACAGGCCCGCATTGAAGGGCGACCTCCGCGGCGGCGGCGGCGGCGGCGGAGGGGGGAATCGAGGATTGAAGGAGCAAAGATTTTACCTCTTTGTTTTCGATCGTCCAACGCACGGCCAGCTGATCGGAGGCCAAGTTGGTCCCCGCCCCCTCCTCCTGTGTGTGTGTGTGTGTGTCGTGCGTGCGTGCGTGTCGTGTTTTGCCCATTTTGACCCTTTTTTTTTTTTTTTTTTTTCCCCACGTCTACATCCAGGTTGACGGAGAACATGAGGCGACTCAGTGAGTACACAAGCAGAACTGGTTACTGGCCGCGTCCGTGCGCGATGCTTCCAACTCGACATGTAGGTTTGCCGCTCTGCGACACAGGCCTTGTTGAAATCACGACCGTTGGCATCACAAGTGCCTGACGGAGGAGAGACGGACCGCTCTGCTGCAGCCTCTCGCTGCGTCCAGATGCATCCAAAGGGGCGAGCGTTTCCAAAAACCAAAACAACAACAACATTAGATCTCATTTCGGAAAACGAGAAGCTCGCAATGTAGTCGGGTTATGCGAAAGGGAAGATCTCAAACCATGCACTTAACCAGGTTTTCCTGTGGTTTTATCCAGTCTTTGGATAAAGACTGGATAAAAGACAGTCTTCCAGTCAACTCCCGCCAAATCGGCCCGTTTTTTTTGGGCTACATCCGGCGGACTAGAAACAGGAAGTTGTGTCGCTTCCTTGGGCTTCACATTACGTTTTGGATGTGGTGCAGCCGTTGTGAGGACTGCGATCGTGACGTTTAAAATAATGTGATAATGTGATACGTCCCCGTTAAAACATGTAAAACAACATTCACCGAAGACAGGCGTGACCGTGATGTCCAGGTGTGTTCGTTCCCGCGGGTGCCCGGCGGATTTGACTCGCTCGGGTCGCCGAAGTCGTCGCCGTCGTCGTCCAAGCGTCTCCCGAGGGGCGGGCGGGTTACATTTGCTTGTTGTTTCAGAGCGGGGAGCCAGACCGGTCACCAACTTCTTGAGGAACCTCTCGGCCTTATCCAACTGGCACTCGGTCTACACCTCAGCCATTGCCTTCATTGTGAGTCCACGCTCGTGTTTATATTCAAAATCTACGATTTGACTAAAGATAGACGCTTGTGTTTTCACCTTCTGGTCCGTGTGTTTGCGAACAAAATACCTCGAGCATGTAAATGAAAATTTACATTTTTCATCGTGTTCAGTTGGATATCTCTCTTTATTATGCGGTGCGACATCGGCACCGCATGGGATTATCCACTCAGCAGCTGAAGAGCCTGCAGCGTAGTTCAGCTTAATATTGACGGCTATATCCGTGGTTTAAACAATGTTATTTGGGTTTGTTATTTTTCATCACCTTGCATTTTTATAACAGGATTTCACTAAAAAGCATACGTCGAAAAGCAAAATGTCATTCAATTATCGTTATCAAAATGTTATTCATTTTCTGGCACGGCGGTCGTGGACCGGTGGGTTATCCCCCGTTTCGGAGCCCCTCCGTGTGGAGTTGGCGTGTTCCCCCCACGCGCTCACGTGAGGTTTCCTCCATATATGACATCGTACAAACTCCCGCTAAAAAACACCGTCCGGCTGGACGGCTAGTCCCCGGGCGCTGCACCGTAAGCTGCCCGCCGCTCCTCCGTGCGACGCGGAGTGCGCGGCTCGTCCCGTTTGGCCAGCCGGGTTTAGTCCACAGAATAAACCCGGCCTGACGAAACAAAATACCACCCTCCCGTATTCCACCCGGTGTTTCCTGAAATTGGGCTCCGGTTGTCGGGCGACAAGTTCCGCCGGTGGGCTGAGTTCATCCTCGGTACATTCCACCCTGGATTATTGGCTGAAAGGCTGCGGGGGGAGGGATGTGGGCAGTTGGGATACTTATGTATTAGCGTCCGCAGAGGCTCTGTGTCCCTTATAGACGCATCTGAGCGGCTCGGTGTGGGCCCTGCCTGCCGCGGCTTTCCCAACACGCCCGCGCGGTAAAGCTGCAGCTTACGAGCAGCGACACTCAAATAACAAACTCACCGCAGTCAAAAAAGAAAAAAAAAAAAAAAAAGGGGGGGTCTCTTTGGCTCCGCACTGCAATATGAATCATAAAAACCTTAATCCACGTCTCATCTGAACAGTTAAAAGTTTCGATCGATCAATCGATCGATTGATTATTTTCACCCTGGGATTTCAGCCAAAGGCCTCCCCAGGATCTCGTAGGGCATTTAAGGTGGAATTTTCCAAACGCCGTCAAAAAAAGGGCCCCGGACGGCCGCCGGGGGCTGGCGCCGGGGCGCCCGCTTGCTTTTGAAGGTGAAACGCAAAAACCCGCCTCTGCCCCTCCAGATCTACATGAACGCTGCGTGGCACGGCTGGGCCATCCCCATGCTCCTCTTCCTCGCCATCCTGCGCTTGTCCTTGAATTACCTCATTGCCAGGTGAGATATATCGCACGACAAACCCCTTGAAAGGTCTTTTTTTTTTTTTTTTTTTTTTTTTTTTCCGCGTTTCTTCAGAACACATCTGCTCCGGGGTGTTTTGTGTGGAGAGATTCGAGTGCAAGGTCGAAAAGTTGTAACCTGAACGGCGATGCTTTAAGGGTGATGGGGGCGGGGGGGATAGCAGCAGCGAGCACTGTCTATTCTGGGGCGGGGTGTTTTTGGAGGACGACCTGGAAACGGGGGCAAATTTGTATTCTTCGGCCATTTGTCACGGTTTTAAAATTAGGACTCTCCCGGTCAAACTGGGACACGGGTGGGGCAGGGGGGGCGGTCCGGCGCTGACGGGGAGTTTTAGAGGGAGGTTGTCGGAGAGGCGTTTCGATTTTTGGAGGTCAGCCCGGCGCCCTCGTTTAGTTGAATTTCTCGCGTTTTTTTTGTTTGTTTTTGTTTTTTTTGCCCAATTAACTCCCGCCTTTTCTCCTCCCGTCGGCTCAGAGGCTGGAGGATCCAGTGGAGCATTGTGCCTGAGGTTTCCGAACCCGTGGTAAGACTTCCTGTTTCCTACGCGGGCCGCTTCCTGTTTCGCCGGCGCGTTTTCGGGGAGGGAGCTTGCCTGGCAGACAGATCTCCGGGTCTGCTGGGCGCGTCCCGCTGTGGCTTTGGAAGGGGCCGGGCGCCCGGTTCACTGTGAGCCGGACCTCATAGGTTGAATTACTTCTTCCTCTCTGGGTCCGGACAATGTGGGTCTGTGAGTGGGCGACCGGCGAAACCGCTTTGGAAGGATCACGACAGGAATGCACACGAGGGGTCACCTATAGGGGGGGAGTGCCATATAGTGCCGCCGGGCGCTGTAAA